>NC_047085.1:201165183-201468213 GCF_902459505.1 Geotrypetes seraphini | reverse complement strand
ACTTGACTGCAGCTTTTGATACAGTCTCACATCTGAAACTCTTGCAAAGGCTTAAGGAGTTTGACTTGAATTCCACCATCCTATTCCACTTCCTATTTTACTAATCATTCCTACTTTGTTCATTGGAACAATGAGAGGTCAGAAAACAGATATGTTCAATCGGGAGTTCCTCAGAGGTCCTTATTATCACCAACCCTCTTTAGTCCTGCTAGTGAAGCTATTAAAATCTTGGAACTTCAAATTCCACATCTTTGCAGATGATATTCATCTGCTAAAATTTGTGGGTAAAAACCATGAAGAAGTAATCTTGGACTTCAATAGCAAGCTGGTTGATCTTAGCATTTGGTTTTAGAGAACAACCTTATTGTCAACATTGATAAATCCACAGCTATGTGGCTTTCATATAACCAGTCTACCCTACGCAAACTCCCAGAACTTTCTGGCACACCCATCCAACTTAAATCTGAAATCCTGACTCTTGGAGTACATTGTGATTCTGAGCTAAGTTACAGACTGCAAATAAGGCATGTAGTAAAAATGTTCTTCTACCATATAAGATTGTTATGACAGTTAAAATGTGTTGACCACAGCCAGTTTAATAAAACTAACCCATGCTAGTAGCAGATTAGACTACTGTAACACTTTATTCTTAGGGTCAAGCATAGCCAACCTGTCCCGGTTGCAATTAATCCAAAATAATGCGGCAAGTCTTCTAACAGAAATGTGCAGTTATGACCACATCACTCCAATACTATTTGAACTGCACTGGCTTCCGAGAATTGCATTTAAGTTGTTTTGTCTAGTTTTGAAGCCTGAAATCTTCATCTTTCAGTTTATTTATACAAGAAATTGGCCAGATATCAACCTAGCAGAGCTCTAAGATTGTCACACTATGACTGATTTGATCTCCCTGGTTCAAGAGGTATAAAATTTCAGTCTGCTAGGAAAAGAACCTTCTAATATGCAGGTCCTAGCCTCTGGAACCCCATACTCCAGGGATTCCTTGAAGATCTACCCTACATTTCCTTCTGGAAACAACTAAAGTCAATATTGTTCCATCAACATTATGGAGCCCTACATGACTGCTCTCCTTAGTTCACGATCAAGTGTTTTTCATAAGCAGTCATGCCTCTATTCATACTAAAATTGTGGTCCTGTTTTCCACTTGCTCTTTTCCTATATACCCTTTCCTACTTTCTCTTTTCACATTCTTTCTATTGTTCTTCTATCATCTGATGGTTTTGTAACTTGATAAAGTTCATCCCTTTGTGTTAGCTTTCACTTTCATTGTAACTTTCTGCTCTATTATAACAATATTGTAAAATGATTAATACTCACTCACGTACAAACGATATATCAAATGTAATAAATCCGAACCACTGATATGAACAGTCACAGGCACCATGAGAGAGGGCATCAGGAGCAATAGGACACTATGAAATGTATTTATTTATTTAAAATATTTATTGTCTGCTTAAAACCTAGGCGGCTTACATTAAAACATTTATAATCAGTTGAACAAACAAACATTAAACAATTGCCACATCATTGACTTCACCCATAAGCTGTAATAATAATACAGAAAGCTCACCAAGTTCATAGTTCTTTTTTTCAATTAAATGCCTGGACAAAAAAAAATTATGTTTTTAACAATTTCCTAAGCCTTAAGACATTATCACATAACCGTAAATTCCCAGGCATATCATTCCACATAACTGGGCCATTCCACATAATGTACCTGTTTGCATCTTCTCACATCTAACAACATTTGACTTTAAGATTTCAATGTACATCCACGCTTGCATATGTGTAAGGTTTCATTAAAGTATCTAAAATAGTTTGCTCCTTTAAAATAGTATCATTACCTCCAAAGACTCCATTTGGCACCGTTTCAAAAATGAATTATGTGAGTAAGGACATATGGGGTAATTAAGGAGGGTAATTAAGGAGGACAAATAAGCTGGTTGTCCCATATAAATTGATCTATGTGTGAGGAGTAAAATCTTGAATTGTGTACCAAGTTTATTACACATTTGATATACCACCCATTGGTAATACCATCTGGGCAATTTACTACTGTATCTATATATATAAAATCGGAGGTATGTATGTGTGTATGTATGTGTGTGTGTGTGTATGTGCCGCGATCACGCAAAAACGGCTTGACCGATTTGAACGAAACTTGGTATGCAGATCCCTCACTACCTGGGGTGATATGTTCTGGGGGTCTCGCGGCCCACCTGCACACGTGGGCGGAGCTACAAACAGAACATCAGATTTCACCCATTCATGCCAATGGAAAAAATGTAAAAAGCTGCCATTCTCACAGTAATTCCAACTACCTGGGGTGATATGTTCTGGGGGTCTCACAGCCCACCTGCACACGTGGGCGGAGCTACAAACAGAACATCAGATTTCACCCATTCATGTCAATGGAATAAAAGTAAAAAGTTTCCATTCTCACCGATTTGAACGAACCTTGGTATGCAGATCCCTCACTACCTGGGGTGATATGTTCTGGGGGTCTCGCGGCCCACCTGCACACGTGGGCGGAGCTACAAACAGAAAATCAGATTTCACCAATTCATGTCAATGGAAAAAATGTAAAAAGCTGCCATTCTCACAGTAATTCCAACTACCTGGGGTGATATGTTCTGGGGGTCTCACGGCCCACCTGCACACGTGGGCGGAGCTACAAACAGAACATCAGATTTCACCCATTCATGTCAATGGAATAAAAGTAAAAAGTTTCCATTCTCACCGATTTGAACGAACCTTGGTATGCAGATCCCTCACTACCTGGGGTGATATGTTCTGGGGGTCTCGCGGCCCACCTGCACACGTGGGCGGAGCTACAAACAGAAAATCAGATTTCACCCATTCATGTCAATGGAAAAAATGTAAAAAGCTGCCATTCTCACAGTAATTCCAACTACCTGGGGTGATATGTTCTGGGGGTCTCACGGCCCACCTGCACACGTGGGCGGAGCTACAAACAGAACATCAGATTTCACCCATTCATGTCAATGGAATAAAAGTAAAATGCTGCCATTCTCACAGTAATTCAAAAACGGCTTGACCGATTTGAACGAACCTTGGTATGCACATCCCTCACTACTTGGGGTGATATGTTCTGGGGGTCTCATGGCCCACCTGCACATGTGGGCGGAGCTACAAACATAAAATCAGATTTCACCCATTCATGTCAATGGAAAAAATGTAAAAAGCTGCCATTCTCACAGTAATTCCAACTACCTGGGGTGATATGTTCTGGGGGTCTCGCGGCCCACCTGCACACGTGGGCGGAGCTACAAACAGAACATCAGATTTCACCCATTCATGTCAATGGAAAATATGTAAACAGCTGCCATTCTCACAGTAAATCAAAAACGGCTTGACCGATTTGAACGAAACTTGGTATGCAGATCCCTCACTACCTGGGGTGATATGTTCTGGGGGTCTCTTCACCCAAGAATTTATATGTTCTTGCTCCTGGAGGTGAAACTAAAAATGTTGTTTATAATCAAGTTTTGTGTTAGTTGTATTGTATTCATTTTGTCATATATTTCACAATATAATTTGAATATTGTACTTTTTATAAAGCTGTAAAAAAATAATTTCATTCACCACTATAAAGTATCTTTATTTGAATCCATTTACAGTGTTATTGCTATAATTAAATACCCGTGCAACGCCGGGGCATCAGCTAGTATGACTATATAATCTTTAAAAGTCAGAAAAGAATTACAAAGGAAGAGAATGACAGTTATCTTGAGTGTGCAGTGCCCATTTTTTACACAAGCCAGAGACTGAGCAGACAAGGGAGCAGCCACCACTTCATCGTCATTGGTCCTTTTATAATAGTTCTACAAAACTCATATCATAAAAGGACCAATGAGGAGGAGACAAATAAAGCTTGGAGGCAGTGAAAGTTGCCTCGAGTGATGTCATTGAGGTCCTGGTTGAATACAAGAGATAAATGTTTACAATAAAGAACACCAGATTCATCTGGTGTGATATAACATTAGCTAAGCTGATGTCACCTGCTGGTAATATTTATTGGATGGTGATGTGGGTGAAATGGGGGGGGGGCAGAGGGTGAGGGGAATATATTAGTTGATGTCAAGGGTCTGTAGAATAAGGATTGACAAATTTATAAGAGGAAGTAAGAAAGGGTTAATAGCTTGTAAGAAAGAAAAAGGATTATTAATAATAATAATAATAATAATAACAATTTATATACCGCAGGACTGTGAAGTTCTATGCGGTTTACAATGATTAAAGATGTTACAGATTGAGTGGAATAAACAAAGTACAGACTTAGTGATTAACAGTTCTAGAGATTGTTTGTTGAGGACTAAGATTGTATAGGTTGGTTTCCTAAGTATTTCAGGAACAGAAGTGTTTTTAGGCGTTTCCTGAATTCCTTATAAGTAGTAGGCACGAGTAATTGTTCTAGATCTTTATCCCATAGCGCTGCTTGATGTGAGAAAAGATGTTGGTGATGACTTTTAAATTTACTACCTCTAACCGGTGGAGAAACAAAGTTCGGGTGTGAGCTTCGCCTATGTCTGTTGGTTGTGAAAGAGAAAAGGTCTGTTATATATTTAGGGGCTAAGCCATAAAGTACCTTGAAGCAAAAACAACCAAACTTGAATTTCACATGTGCTTCCATCGGCAGCCAGTGTTCAAGTTGATAGGAAGGTGTTACGTGATCAAACTTCTTCAGTCCACAAACTGCTGCATTTTGTACCAGTTGCAATTGTCCCATATTCTTCTGGGGGAGTGCCAAGTAGGTGATGTTACAATAATCGAGTTGACTCAGTATAAGGGATTGTACCAGAATTCAAAATGATGAGACATTGAAGTAAGCTCAGATGGACCGAAGTTTCTAGAGAAGGGATCTCAAAGTCCCTCCTTGAGGGCCGCAATCCAGTCGGGTTTTCAGGATTTCCCCAATGAATATGCATTGAAAGCAGTGCATGCACATAGATCTCATGCATATTCATTGGGGAAATCCTGAAAACCCGACTGGATTGCGGCCCTCAAAGAAGGATTTTGAGACCCCTGTTCTAGAGGGTGAGAAAGATTTTTCTAATCAAGGAGTCTACCTGGTCTTTCATGGTCAGGCTCTGGTCCAGTGTTACTCCCAATATCTTCATAGTGGGTTGAATGGGATAACTAAGGTTATTGATGCACATTGATGCTTTAGTGTCAAGTGGGTGTGACGATGCTATGAAAAATTTTGTTTTCTCTGAGTTTAGTTTTAGTCTGAATTTAGTCATCCATTGCTTCATTCGATTTAGTACTTCTGTTGCTTTGGGGGTTTCTAAGATGATGAGGGTGGAGCAGTCAAGGGATTGGTTGAATGTTGTGGAAGGTTGGAGTGAGTTCTGTGAGGAAAATGGAAGAGTAGAGTAGTCTCTTCAGGAAAAAATTCTTCCTCCCTCCCTCCCTTGTGTGCTGGTGTTATGTTTTGTGTCACTGTTTGGGGGAGGTGGGTGTTATAGGTTATATGTGGACTTGGGTGGGATTGGTTGAGCTTATGGGGTTGGGGGGAGGTGGTCACAGCTTTGGGCGGGCCAGAAAATGGGGTTTGGCCTAATTGGATCTGGGAGATGAACAGTTAATAAATAAATATAACACTCGTAGGCGACACCACTGCAAGGGGAAGCATGGCCTGGTGTCACCGTGGGTCATGTTTTGGGGCATGTTATAAGTTTAAAAACTTAACAGGAGCTATTTTCAATACTGAATAACTCCCGTGGGGGTGGGGGGGAGGAATATGCATTGGGTGTTTGTTAGGTTTGGACATGGATTGTATTGTAAATGGAGATAATATTCAGATAGATAATAAAGCTGCGGCTAAATATTTATTCCAATAAAATTTAATCGTGTGATTATTGATTGATGGTGATTAGCTTTCAGCTGCAGGTGACAGAAATGCGAATGATAATGTTATGGCATTTATGTCCATATGTGTGCAGTTAGGAACAGAAATGCCATAATTCTGCCAAAGCATTATTCTGCAAATATAGTACCTGCTGAACTTACCTAGCACACATTTAAAAGGGGGTGAACACAGAGCCAGAGCATTTCAGGGACTCAACTATGTATAACTTATAGAAAACTAAAAGTCTTTTTTTTTCATTTATGTTAAAATGGGGATCTCTAATAACAGTATGCCATCTTCTATTGATAAGAGTGTTTAAAAAGAGTATGCCTTCTGTGAACATACCATTGAGTTTTGTATAGGTTGCTCAAGGCTGGGCATAAACTCATTAGCTAATCAGGTGTTAACAATCATTAATTGGTGTTAATTGACAGACATAGCAAAGATAGCAGATATTCTCTGAGGACAGCAGGCATATATACCCACAGGTGCATAACATCATCCATGGAACTGGATGAGTCAAAATTAGTTAAAATAACTGTCATTGTTATAATGATAAAACTCTGGTCTTCGATTGCAGCTCTCTTTACTTGGGGCTACCCAAGTGTGTGCTGCAGGCTATGGAATTAGCGCAGAATGCTGCTGCACGCGTGATTGCACGTGCCTCAAAATTAGATCGTATCACACCAATTCTTTGTTATTTACATTGGCTGCCGATTGGCGCTCAGATCGAATTTTAGGGTTTATGCATAATTTTTAGGCTGTTGCAAGACAATTGTCCATCTGTTTTGTGCTCTGCTTTGCAGTTTTATCAGCCATCACATGCATTCGATTTAAGGACAGGATGTGTTTGACGGTGTCATCTCTGAATTTTGTGAAGTTATCGATGAGTCATAAAACAATGTTATCTGTGAAGGGTCATGTTGGAATGCTCTTCCTTTGGAGCTACAAGTTTCTACTTTGAGCTCCTTTTACAAAGGTGCGCTAGCGGTTTTAGTGCGTGCTTAGCGCACGCTAGCCGCTACCACCTCCTTTTAAGCAGGCGGTAGTTTTTTGGCTAGCACGCACTATAGCATGCGCTAATTGTGTGTGTGCGCTAAAAATGCTAGAACACCTTTGTAAAAGGAGTCCTTTATTGCAGTTTAGAAAAGGTTTGAAAACAGCCTTAATCGAACATTGTTTTGTTAAGTGAAGCAAGCTGTTGGGGAGGAGGTTTATGACTGCCTTTTTAGGGTGATTTCTGTGACGTTATGTATATTTTTTTTCATAGGGCCATAGGTTTAGGTTTTGATTTTCTGCTGATGATGTTATGCTGTTTGTATGTTTGTTTCAATTCTATTTTATTATGCATGTAATGCTTTTATCCACTTAGAATTGTTGGATATGAGGTTTATAAATATTTAAATAAATAAATGGAACCTGGTAAGGACAGTACCAAGCGCACTGTCACTTAAAAATTTTTAAGGCAGTGCCCGTACTTAGTACATGCTTATTCCTTCCCACCCAAAGTCTGCTCGCGGAACCTGCAGTTGTTTGTTGTCCATGGAGCTGAGAAGCTGTTTCTTCAGTGCCTCTTCAATGTGTCAGACTTCTTCATTTTTTATTGCCTTCCCATCTTTTTCATAGTTTTGTCATAATTCTTTGTTTTTAACATGTTCCTGTATTCCTACCGATTTTGGTTTAATTTTGGCAGCTTTTTCATTTTTGGTCTCTCAATTTTTCTGTTCCTACAAGCAGCAACAACAAGGCTGCAAAAGACATTAAGGGCCAGATTTTATAAATGCTGCCTAAAATATAGGTGCCACTATTGGTGGCATACAGCTTAATTCTAGAAAAGCTAGGTGCACTTTATAGAATCTAGCTTCCACTTTCTGACAGATTCTCTTTTAGTTCTAATAACTTCCTCCACCTCACTCATTAACCATGCCTGCTGCTATTTGGTCTTCCTTCCTCCTTTCCCTAATTCATAGACTATATCTAGTCTGGGAGATGGTATTTTTGAACAACATCCACACCCAATATAAATTTTTGACCTTTGCAGCTGCTCCTCTAAGTTTCTTTTTTACCATTCTCCTCATGTTATCATAACTTCCTTTTTTAAAATTAAATGCTATTGTATTGGATTTTCTGTGTAAATTTATTTCAGGGATTAAATCAAATCAGTGTTATCAAGCAGCCCTAGCACCATTAACTCCCACAACAATTCATGTGTTCCACTAAGAATTAGGTCTAAAATTGATTTGCCTCTTGTCGATTCCTGAACCAGCTGCTCCATAAAGCAGTTCTTAATTTCATCAAGGAATTTATCTCCATAGCTTGCCCTGATATTACATTTACCTAGTCAATATCAGGATAGTTGAAATCACCCATTATTATTATGTTATCCAGTTTGTTAGCCTCCCTAATTTCTAATAATATTTCAACATCTGTCCGTACATCCTGGTCAGGCAGAAGGTAGTGCATTCCTATCACTATCCTTTTCCCCTTTACATATAGAATTTCTACTAGAGAATGACCTTTACTCCTATCATCAATTATATCTTGGGAATGCTTCCTAGACTTGCCAGCCGTTCTTTTTCTAAAGATCTTGAAGCCCTACTTTCTAAATTTATTTGGTGCAACAAACCTCCGCGCATTGCTCTCTCTATGTTAAAACTGTCTAAAGTACAGGGGGGATTGGGTTTTTTGTATTTTTATAAATATTATCTTGCTATGTTCTTGAGATTATGGTACTCTCTGGTCAGTTGATTCTCCTCAGATTTCTGCTTCACCTGCCTGGTATTCTATTGAGGCATATCTAACTTCTCCAATTCCTCTGAAATGTATTCCTATCTCTGCTTCTCTGGTATAATCCTAATATTAAAATTGGTGCTAAGCCAATATGTTGGTCCATATGGAAGGGGAAGAATATTTGGTATATTAATCAACTTATGGACAATAAATCTTTACTTACCTTCCAACAATTACAAACTAAATTTGATCTCCCTTCTACGGAATTCTATAGATGGTTTCAACTACAACACTGTTTAAAGAATTTAAAATGGCCTTTATACACTAATGTCTCTTTAATATCCAAATTTTTGGAGCTCTGTCATGTAGGAATTACTCAAGGTCACATGACTTCACTTTATTATAAATTTTTTATATCATCATCTATAACTACTAGCATGTGTACTAAACGCATTTGGGCCTCTGAATCTACTTGGTCAGGATCTGATGACCAAAGGATAGATTTTTTTAAGTATACTGTACACAACATCCTACATTATCTACTAGTTTAATGCAGTCACTATGGTTTGTTTGTTTTTTCAGTAAAGCATATTGGACTCCTAGCAAGCTACATAGGGCCCATTTAACAAATTCATATGCTGGTATTGTAATGGAAATTTAGGTGACCTTAAGCATATGATTTATGACTGCCCAAATATTCAACCATTTTTGAGATCACTATTTCTTCTCAGTTATCTTTTGATATTGTTCTCTTTCGTTCTTCGGCTTTGCCTGATGTCCTAGACAAATGGCACTCTAAATTACTCGATACTCTTATAGCTCTTACTTTGTAAATGATTCTCTCACACTAGAAGTCAGCTCAATTATTAAACACCTCTTTTTGGTGGGCTACGGTCGTGATGATTAATAAATATGAATGCAAAGCTAATTCCCTTACTAATAGGAGCTTTAAAACTAACAAAATATGGTTTCCAATAACAAGTGTCTCTTCTCATTTTTGAAGTAATTGTTAGATTTCAGCTGGTAACTTTGGGCATAATTTCTTATCCTGTTTTACTTAAGGCTTGTGAGGCTTAATTTACTAAAATGAGTTCTAATCGAATCTTATCTAATCTTCTGGTCTTTACCTAATTGTATGGTTACATATGTATATTTAAAATTGTCTACATAAATGCTTTCAGTCTTCTCTGCATCTAAGCAAAAGAAAGAAAAGAAATAGAAATAGAAATTGTTTTCTACCTTTGTTGTCTGGATTCTGCTTTCCACATCTTCTTGTCATTCTATTCCTTCCATCCACTGTGTGCCTTCTCTCTGCCTCTTCCATATAGCATCTGCTCTGTTACTGTGCCTCTCCCTTCCATCTCTCCATCCACCCCCACCCCCATTGGTCTGGCACCCATCTTCTTCCCTCCGTTCCCCCAATAGTCTGGCATCTCTATCTTCTTCCCTTCCATCTTTCCTTCCCTCCCCCAGGTGATTTTTAGCATCTATCTCTTCCTTTCTTACCCTCAGATCTGGTATCTGTCTCCCCCAATCCAGCATGTGCCCTTTTTACTTTATCCCCTCTTTCCATCCAGTATGTGCTCCCCTCTCTCTATCCTCCCCACTTCCCTTCAGGATCTGTTCCACTCTCCCCCTTCTCTATTTTCCTTCAGCATCTTCTCCCTCTCTCTCCTACCCACTTTCCTTCAGCGTCTTCTCCCCACTCTCTCTTCCCCATTTCCCTTCAGAGTCTGTTCCTCTCACCCTCTCCCCCCTCTCTCTCTCTCTCTACTTCCCTTCAGTGCCTGTCGCATGGTCCAATAACTCCCTCCCTCCCTCCCAATCGTCACGGCCTGGGCATCTCCCTCCCTCCCTCCCTTCCCCTCACCTTTGCTGGTGATTTTCATTGTCTCTGAGTAGCCTTTTTCTTTTTTATATTATTTTCTTTATTTAATTTATAACAGTTTTTAAAAGAAACAACTTCATGCTAATGAATCACAACAACAGTAGCATTTATAGGTATAAACATAAACTAGAACACAATGAAATCCTTCCTTAGACCACTAAAATTGCTTTTGAGAAGGCCAAACAAAATATGAGTAAATTAAACTTTTCATTAAAAGAAAAAGGGAAAAGTGCAATGTAAAGGCATCAACACTGAAAGCACTATCTTCTTTCATTATCAGATGCAACTTAAGCAATTTTCTTCAAGTCCAGAAAGGCCCTTAATTGCTCCGGGGTAAAAATCATATATTTAGCATCTAGATATTTAACTACGCATTTGCTTGGGTAGGCTAATCAAAAGGTAGCCCAAAAGGATCTTGTTTCCTGTATCATTAAGAGAAAAAGTTTCCTTCTTTCCTGGGTTGATTGCATCACATCTTGATAGACCCAGATCCTTTTACCGTAGAATAAATCTTTGGTATGCTGGAATTGAGCCTTTTTCTTAAGTTGTGTGCAGCTGCCTGAAACTTCTCCTCTGACACAACTTCCTTTTTCTGGTTGTGACAGAGGAGAAGTTTCAGGCAGCCGCATGTAACTTGTTTAAAGGCTCATGCTGCTTAGATACAATGAAAATCACCAGCAAAGGTGAGGGGAAGGGAGGGAGGGAGATGTCCGGACCATGGTGATCGGGAGGAAGGAGGGAGGAGGGCTGCTGGATCGCGTTATCATTGAGGGGTGATAAGTATTTTGCACGCGTTCCTTCACTTAAATGTGAGGACAAGGCCATTCATTGCTCCATGGGGCGGTGAATGGCCTTGTCCCCATACCCACGGCAACCATTTTTCCCTCCCCATTTCAGCGGTTACCCTTAGTTGGCCACGTGTAACAGTCACCATGTCATTCTCTAATTTCTACCCATTGGGCCTAGTGGCCTAGAAGTGTGGCCTAGTGGTTAGAGAAGCTGCCTCATGACCTTGAGATTGTGAGTATAATTCTCACTTCAGCTCCTTGTGACGGTGGGCAAGTCACTTAACCTGCCTAAAATGTGTAAGCCACTTTGGTCCATATTCTCAAAAAGGTGCCACTAGCAGCAGCTGCTTAGAAAAGTAGTATCAATTGCATGTCAATCACACAATGGCACCATTTAGAGAATTAGGTTCTACAAATGTAGGCCAGGGTTTTACAGGCCTGCATTTATGGCACCTACTTTTGATGAGAATCATATCACAAAGGTGCCTACTGGTGCCTACTTCAATTTCTGGCCTAATACACGCCTATTTTAGACAGAGGTACTGGTAGACACTTCTATGAACAGGAGTTGGCTGCCATAATTTCTAGGTGCTTACAAAGGCCTACATTTTTATTAAAAATTTTTATTTTAATTGGTTTTAAACAACAAAGTCAATTACTTCATCATTTATCACCAATTAAACCATGTAAGTTAGGCAGTGGTAGGGCGCCTACCACTGCCTAATCTTCAGCGCAGCTTTGAGAATTTGGGCTTTTGATTATAACCACTCACAGAAAAAGCAATACTATACAAGTCCCATCCTTTGATAACTGAATAAGCAATTTGTGAATTTATAATAGATACAAAGTGTTCTGAAGGATTTTTAGTTCTATAGTACATTTTTTCACCTTTCACTGTCTACAAACATAATCCCTCCCCCGTCTCCTATTTTTCTTTGAATAACTATTGATAGTATTCTCAGAAATAGCAGGTTCAGCATATTGCCCCAGCCAATAAATTGCAACAGCAAGGCACAAACAACAAAAAATGTAATTTTCCAATGATTACTTCAAAGGGTGACAAGAAACTTTTAGACTTTGATTAATGTACCTGAAGTCTTCAGCAGCTTACAAAAAGGCGTGTTCTGTGAAATATGTGGTTTACTATGTTCCTGATTTAAAAAACAAAATGTCACTTGCTTTGACTTGTCATGCTTTGAAAACCAAGATACCCTGTACAGCAAAAATGTGCATTAAGAGTTGATATTAAATGACAAGTAATCATGTGCTAAACTGGGGTTTTACACTGGAATGCTAAAAAAATCTTTACCTTACCTTAGAGCGTGCATTATAGTTTTCTTTATCATGGACTGTCTTGGAGTGCTTTTCAGAGCAATTGAAGTTTACTTCTGAAGAGGCGTTTTCTGCATCAAATTGACACTTGATTATTATTATTAATATTATTATATCATAGCAATTGTAAATGTGTATGATAAACAATAAGAAAAAACATTAGTGGTTTATTTTTAAAATGTCAACAAAAAGAGTCCAAATGCCCTGCAAAACGTCTGCAAATGCCAAATTATTAGACCAATTGACTATAAAACAACACAGTCACTGTTTAATACTTATATCACAGTATAAAATCACAAATCGATTTATAAATATACTATATAGTATAAAATATTTCTCATAAGCCGTGGTGATCCGTTTAACATGTAGACATGAGAACCATCCTTTGTAATAAAGTTATATAGTCAATTGGTCTGATAATTTGGCATCTCGCATTATCTCAGCCAAATCTGTTAAAATAATTTTTATATACGTGTATATGGCCATTGAAGATTATCTCCAATGGTTCATTCTCTAAGATTTTATAGGCTCTTGAGTTTGCACAATTATTTTTTTGTGGCTATTATTTTTTGAATAATAGGAAAGTGTTCAACGATTCGAATCTTAGTGAACAAGAATGTATTTTGTTTAATAAATCCGGTATTTCACTGCATGATGAGGTTTGTATTTTGGTTGCTCTTTTAACACGTGTAAGTCTATGCATTTTTTTTAATTCATCCATGCATATATTTATTTATATGTGGAGGGGCATAATTAAAAAAAAATGTCTAAATCCCCTTTGGCCTAAGCCCTAAACACTGTGACCCTGATTCTCCAAAAGTGCGTCCCGATTTTAGGCAGCTGTAGGTGTCCTACAGCTGTCTAATCAGCCAATCAGGATGCACATTTTTTTAAAAAAATGCTCCCCAGGCAGGCCGCCTATATTGAAGGTGAGGCCCGCAAGACACCTAGGCCCTGATTCTGTATAGGACGCCCGGGATTTTGCTGTGACAGGAGGGCTTGGGCTCCCTCCTGCCCCAATCATGTCAGGAGGGGTTGGGAGTTGCCGGGCAGGAAGCCCTGGGCTCCCTCCTGCCCGATCCGATCGGGGGGGTGGATTGCGGCAGGAGAGATTGGCTATCTCTCCTGCCGTGATAGCGATCCCAAGTGCCGCAGTTGGCGGCACTTCGAGATCGTTATCACAGCAGGGAAGATGAGCCATCTCTCCTGTCGCGATGGTTGCAGTGAAGAGTGGGCAGGTTGCCGTGGCCACTGAGCTCATCGCGGCAGTCGCGATCATCTCAGCAGCCCATTTTTCGGCACTATACCTGTTTTGACTTGGTCTAAGTCAAAACGTATAAGTGCCAACTAGGCAACCTGTCAAATGGTTTGGTTATACCTGCTGTACGACTATGCCCACCTCCCGCCCTTTCCCCTCCTCTAAAAATGCTTCTTTTCGCTCTATGTGTTTAGAGGCAGGGGAAAGGCCAGCTTTGGTTATGGGTACTTGGATGATCAGGCTTTTTGATCGTCCAAGTATCCATTTAGGCTACTTTGTAGGCGTGTTTTTTTTTTTTTTTTAATTATGAGCCCCATAGAGGTTTTCTCTCTTCTTTCCCAGTTAGTGACCCCTATGTGCATTTTCAGCCAGATTAGGAAAGCTTTTTACCAGAGAATTAGGGGCTCCTTTTACTAAGCAGCATAAGAGTATTTTACTGTGGGCCAGTGAGGTAAATGCTCCGATATTCATTGAGTTCCTATGAGCGTCTGAGGACTTACCTCATTGGCCCGCGGTAAAATGCTTTTATGCTGCTTAGTAAAACCCAGTGTAAGTTTTACACGGTATGTTACTTTTCTTTTGTATCTATTATTGTTTGCTTTTTTTTTTTTATAAATCTTTATTCATTTTTAAACTTATAATAAGTATGATAACATATCCATACAAATAACCATAAATATATCACTTAATAATCAACAATGATACATATAATATTCTCTTATCTCCCCCCCTCCCCCCCCTTTGCTTTTTATACATTTGTTTACTTTTTTATTGGATTTTGAGAAAATTTACTCGTACAGGCCCATATTCTATAAACAGTGCCTAACTTGGGCACCACTAGGTGCCCTGCCGGCTCCTAAGTCCAAAATGCCATTTAAAAGCAGACTTAAAGGAAATTTCAAGGCGCCTACTGACACCTACAAAAACAGCACCAGAATCACGCCTCTGGAGGTGCTATATGGTAACTAACATTGCTGTAGGCGTGGCTTGTGCCGGAAATGGCATTAGGAGCTGTAAAGTGCCTATATAGGCGTGAATCATGTCAAAGGTAGGCACCGGAGGCATGATTATCTAAACGGTGCCGTCGCATGATTGACCTGCGATTGGTGGCTGCTTTAAAGGTGGCTGCCGAGAATCTGGGTTACAGTATTTATTTTTACATAAACATATATTCATATTTTTATTTATACATTATTGTTATGGTGTAACTAAATATTTTTTTAATCAAGATTGTATTTTATAAGGTCACGTTTGTCATGATGACTTGAGATATTTATTTTATATATGAGTGTTTTATTTATTTATTACCCTGAGGAACAAATGACACTGTGGGATGGTCCATGCCACAAAGATGGACCTTGTTCCTACAATAATGGACCTGGGTGCCACAAACGTGAAATAATGCAGAAGAAAAAAGTGGAACCAGATCCTGGACTCCAGGAGTTAAAAAAAGTGCTAGAGTTTATTAATGTCTTGAACAAATAAAAATCAGAATAAAATGCTAAGATAAAAACACATTAAAAACACAAATAAACATTACTGCATATAGGATGGTCAGACCCATGCTATATGCAGTAACTTTATTTGTGCTTTTAATGTGTTTTTATCTCGGCATTTTATTCTGATTTTTATTTGTTCAAGATATTAATAAACTCTAGCACTTTTTTAACTCCTGGAGTCCAGGATCTGGTTCCACTTTTTTCTTCTGCATTATTTATTTATTCTTCATAGATCTAATGTTGTACCCCTGAGGAAGGCCTTTTATTGGCCGAAACGTGGATCCATGTTGGGATTGAGAAGATTTACCAGGAGAGGAGTCATCTTTTTGACCTTGTTTGTGCATGTTATTTTAAAAAATCTAGCAGAATCCATTAGAGATATTGCATTGGAAAATCATTGGTTTCATGTGGCTTTTCATGTCATTTCCATTGTTATCAAGTTTCAAGTTTATTCATGGCTTGATATACCAACCAAGTGACACAGGAGAATCAAATCCACAAACACAATGTAAGCGTGAAGGAACGGAAGAGTCCAAATAAAAGACTGGTGAACTCCAGATATTTCACAAACGCCCTTCCTTTATTTTTCAATATAACATTGACTCGACATGCGCTTGTTTCGGCCAGACGGCCTGCATCGATTGATATACCGACTATCACATGGACGGTTTACAATATTAAAAATTAGAAAGGTCTAATATAATTTTTGATTTAGGTGAGATAAAATAAAAAGAGGGTAAACAAATTAAGACTGATTAGAAACGAGAGGTTTTGGGGGATAGGAAAGTTTTAATTACAATGATAAATAAAAATAAAAGATAGGGTAGAGGGACTGGGAGTAATAAGAGGGAAACAGGGATATCGCTTCTTAAAAGCTTTTTTTAAAAAAATGTCTCATTGCTTTTATACTTAGGGGCCTTTCTACTAAGCTGTGTTGGTAAATGCACTTAGCATGCCCTACACATGGGACTTTCCAGCATGCCAAGCTTATTCTAGTGGGCTGTAAAACAAGCATTTTTCTATTTGTTGAAATTATGGTCTTGCCCTACTATTAGCATTAGTGTGCAGTCATTTACAAAAATATAATGCAGGCACATTTAACCACTGGTGAATCCAGCAGGCTAGCTGAATAGTACTGCTATACCCATTCTCCGCCCCTGATATACCTCTTCAAAAACCCCACATTCTTAGCAGGCACAAATGGCAAAACTAACAAAATACTTTAGCATGCCCTGTTAGGCCTTTTTTTTTCATACATTCCAAGGACATTAGCACTTAACACTGTTTAGTAAAATGGTCCCTTAGTGTGTGTTTACATAATACATGCTATTTTTACATAAGTAAGAAGTCTATCATAATTGATGACATATTTTTTTTAATAGTTCCATTTTTAAAGCAATATGAAATGATATAGGATGCCGTATGTCACTGATCTAACCCATAGACTATTAAACTCTTCGATGAATGGAAACTCTGGTGTTTGCATTTATTTAATAATTCAATTATCAAAATTAATTATCAAAATTAGTATTAGTAGCCCAGGGGAAAAAAAAGACTTCAAGTTTTAATAGTCTACTGTATGATTGACATATAACAGACTGATCTTACCCATGTCATTCGAAGTGACTGCACATCCCTGGAATTTAATAGGGTATCAAAATCAATCCTATAGTAGGAAATTGTCAGAAGTCTATTCTGATAATTTCCCACTATAGGATTGATTTTGATGGCCTATTAAATTTCCTACACAACGGTGGAGTCGTGAGGGTAAGATGTCAAGTAATCAGCCACGGGTATATGCTTCAAAAGTCACTTTATTGATAAATATGCTACAAAAGCTCATAGGCTCGACACTGGCAGTGTTTCGGCGACTGTGCCTTTATCATGAGTCTGTCTCGCAGGTCTGGCACAGTGCGCACAGACACTCTAGGTAAAGTGCTGGTAAGATGTCTGTAGGAGTAGTAAAAAAATAATGGTGTCCAAAGCTTCGCTTCACTTTGGACACTAGTTTTTTCACTATTCCTCACCAGCGCTTTACCTAGAGTGTCTGTGCATAATGTGCCAGACTTTCGAGACAGACTGTTGATAAAGGCACAGACGCCGAAACGCTGCCAGTGTCGAGTCTATGAGCTTTTGTAGCATATTTATCAATAAAGTGACTTTTGAAGCATATACCCGTGGCTGATTACTTGACATCTTATCATCACGACTCCACCGTTGTGTATGCTTCTCTCGTTGTTGAGGCCCTTCCTTGGCTTCTTCTCCAAACTATTAAATTTCCTACTATAGGATTTGATTTTGATTTTTGCTAAAACAGGGACAAGAAAAACCATTACAAAAACACCCTGACAACTTTCTATTTATGTTCCTATAGAAATGTGAAAACCCATGAAGGAATGTGAATATTAATGCATTAACATGATTTGTATCAATTATTGTTTTGTTTTGTTTTTACAGAGTTCTTGATATTCTGCCTTATGAGGGGACACTCAAAGTATTTCACAATCCAAGTTGAGAAAAGGAAATGAATGTCATCAATTAGAAAAAGGTTAGCAATAAATGATTATGGATGCGTTTATGTAAACCACCTAGGTTTTAAAGAGTTAATAAACATTTTAAATAAATAAATAAATAAATAGAGGCCTGTTCTCTTTTTGGAGAAAGTTCTTTCTGATGCCGAGAATTTGATGGCGTAAGGGGATGATTATTTTAAATATTTGGTTTTGTTTACTTTTTTCTTTTATTTTTCTAATTGATTATGGCTATATTTATGTAAGCCACCTAAGTTTTAGACAGTTAATAAATATTTTAAATAAATAAATAAACAGAGAAAGAAAGGCAGATAAGCCAACTGAGCCATCACTGTGAAGACCATAGATGGTCAGGAAGTAGAGCATGATGGCCCAAAGCTTGCTGGCACTCCTGAATTTCAAGTAGGGAGCAACAAACAAGCAAACAAACATGTAAACTCAAATTGGAAGTAGAAGGCTGAAGGCATACTCAGGTAACACTCATAAGCTGAGCACAGTGAGAATGCTGGATAGTGAAGGATGATGAGGGAAGAAAGATAAGAAGGAACAAGATTTTATATGTTAAAATGAGTACCTTGAACTGGATCCTAAACCAGATAGGGGGTCAATCTGTCAAATTTCTTAAGGATAGACTAGAGATGTTTGAGTGAACTGGAATTAAGGCCAGCATAGAATGGTATTACAATAGTCTAAATGAGATAAAACAGCATGCAAGCATATGAATCAAAGTATTTTTACATAGAGTGGATCTGGCATAAGGCAAAAAGCAAGATTTGGAGACATAACAGAGATGTTATTCAAACCAAAGTTGCTGATCCAGATAGATACCAAAGTAACGGAAGGAGGCGACTAATGATCCAGTTTGCGGTTGTGGCCAAAAACAGAATGCTGGCAATTATTAGGAAAGGGATCATAATTAAGACCAAGAATGTTATAGTGCCTCTTTTTTACTCCATGGTGCAACCTCATCTTATGTATTGCATTCAGTTCTGGTCGCCAAATCTTAAAAAAGATATAACAGAGTTAGAAAAGGTTCAAAGAAGTGTAGATGGAACTCTTCTCGTATGAGGAAGGGCTAAAGAGGTTAGGACCCTTCAGCTTGGAAAAGAGGCAGCTGAGGAAGGGATATGATTGAGGTCTACAAAATCCTGAGTGGTGTAGAATGGGTAAGAGTGAATCGATTTTTCACTCTTTCAAAAAGTACAAAGACCAGGGGATACTCAATGAAATTACATGAAAATACTTTTTAAACAAATAGGAGGAATATTTTTTCACTTAAAGAATAGTTAAACTCTGGAACTCATTGCCAAAGGATATGTCATCTGTAAATTTAATTACCTCATTTGTTTCTCCAATTTCCAGGTCATAGATATGTTAAATAGCACCAGTCCCAATACAGAACCCTGTGGCACTCCACTATTCACCCCCTTCCACTGAGGAAAATTGCCATTTAACCCTACACTCTATTTTCTGTCCAAATAAATCATGCACAACAGAACATTGCCTCCTATCTCATGACTTTTTAATTTTATCACGAGTCTCTCATGAGGATCTTACTCTAAAGCTTTCTGAAAATCTAGACACACCACATCAACCAACTCACCTTTATCCACATGTTTATTCACACCTTCAAAGAAACGAAGCAAATTGATGAGGCAAGACTTCTCTTTGACAAAATGTAAAAGAAGATGCCTACACGTTACTAATGATAGCTTGTTGATATTGTGTATTTTGTACTGCTGGAGCTAGATTCAGTAAATGGTGCCCAAATTTTGGTTCGCACAGTATAGGATTTGGGTGCACATTGTTATAGAATAGTATGTAATAAAATGTTTACCCAATTCTAAACTAGTGCTCAATAGTGCTAGCTAGCGCTCAGTTATTGGCAAGAATAACACATTTTGTATCAGTGCCCAATTTGGGGCATCATGTATAGAATCCAGGGAATTATTGATGTTCTGAGATATGCGTTTAGACCTGGGGTATCAAAGTCCCTGCTCAAGGGCTGCAATCCAGTCGGGTTTTCAAGATTTCCCCAACGAATTTGAAATGAGATCCATTAACATACAATGAAAGCAGTGCATGCAAATAGATCTCATGCATATTCATTGGGGAAATCCTGAAAACCCGACTGGAATGCGGCCCTCGAGGAGGGACTTTGACACCCCTGGTTTAGACAGAGAAAAAGAGCCTGTAATCCACTCCCATTTTTCATTCTGAAGCCAGTATCTGAAGAACAAAAGTTGGTACTTGAATTGTGCTGGGATCTAGCTAGGGCTTCTGAAGGGTTTCTTCACTTTCTCGGGATTGAGAAACACTGGGAAGTAGTTCCATTTGTCCTAAAGGCTTATTCACAATCAAAGACATGCAGACTATTGTAGCACAGAAATGTTCTGAGTTTGCAGTAAATACTACAGTTTCCCTTCCTCATGTAATTATATGATGACACCGTTTCATAGTGTGGTCTCCTGCTTTGCCTAGCTTCCTCTTTCTTTCCACTGCTCCTTTATAACTGGCTTTGCTAGGCTGTGACTCAACAGGCCTGCCTTTTCATCTTGGTCCGCCCATAGATTGCAAAGAAGCAAAGGACAGAGTTTCTAAAGAATTTATCCTGCAGCAAGTTGTATATACTTCTTTTAAGTGTTACTTTTATGAAACACAGAACAATGCATATGAAATGTATGGTACAGCTCTTTTCACACAAAATTTCTTTGCCCAGGACTTCCATCCTTACCCCCTTGACCTGAAAATTTGGAGCATATCCCCATAGGTGACTGAATTACAATGTAAAAGTATGAGAAAATATTTAAAACATGTAGTTTTAAAGTGTATTTGAATCATTATCCCAGAACTAGTGAAGTATTGCATAGTTTAATAATTTATGAGATGCAAATGAAAACAACTTGTCAAAACTTTTTAATGTCTCAGCAAAGTCTGCATTTGAGTGCAACACTTTTTCTGGGTTTTGTTAATGTTTTTGATTTGACAAATTTTAATAGAATATCAAGCAGCATTACAGATGAAGGCTTTTTATTCTAGAAAGAAAAAATTGGAGATAATGCTTGATGTAGGAAATATAGAATAACATATTTAGAAAGCAGAAAAATAATAATGCACATAAAAGTAACATTTGTGAATATTTATGATGCATAGAAAATGTAAGCAAGTCTGTAGGGCAAAATGGAACCATTTTTTTTCTGAAGCACATTAACCATACAGAGGAGTGGGTCAATTCATAAAGTTCTTATGCTCAAACCATAAGGCATAGGACAAATGGATTAAATCATACTTGAAGTGATTAAAGTCCGAGGGGGTCAATCTTCAGTGCTATGAATATCCGGTGCTAATTCAGCTCACGATAGGTGAAAAATTATTTCTTATTTTAGACATTCCCCCAGTGGGATCAATTTTTCTTCTTCCAGTGGAAGAACAATGGATTACTTTTCTACAGAAGTGAGTGCAGAGCTGTTTTATTAAGTAGGGTCAATTTTGAAAGGTATTTTTGCAGGTAAAAAAAGTGATTTAAGGGGAGAAATGTTTATATATACATTTCTGCCCTTAAATCACCTACCATATATACTGAAATTTAAACCGAGGTGACCTTTTTCTCCAAAAAAAGGAGGGTAAGAAGGTTGACTCAAATATAAACAGAGATTAGAAATTAGGGTGATTCTGGTGAGCCAGTCTACAAAGACTATACATCATTGCTGTGGCTAGCTGGGTATCCTAATCGCAAAAAATAGTATAAAATACTACTTATATGAAACAATACACATCAGTATTGTTGAGTCCTTATCATTTAGGACATACTATACGGCCTCAGAAATGGAGCCTACGCACAGCAATGTAATCACAAGCTGAGACAATCCGCGTAGTTGAAATGCTCCTGCTCCAATCATTGGCCACTATATACCTATTTAGAGTGCTACTTTTTAGTTTATTTTAATAAATTTAATATTTAACTCAAGATAAATTACTATAACTGTGATATTTTTCAAAAAAATCTTCTTCAAATACTGTGTGTATTATTCAGATTTGAAAAACTAGACCACAAAAACTTATCTGCTTTGTTTAGTAGTCTTCACTGGCGGAGTCTTTATAATAAAACCTCAATACATGTCCATTTGCCAACGCGGCCAGCGTTTCGCGCGAATTATGTACATCCGCTGCGTCAGGGCCACCGGGACATTAACACATACATCCACAATCAGCTTTGAAGCTGTGACCGAATGCACTGATTGTGGATGTATGTGTTAATGTCCCGGTGGCCCTGACGCAGCGGATGTACATAATTCGCGCGAAACGCTGGCCGCGTTGGCAAATGGACATGTATTGAGGTTTTATTATAAAGACTTCGCCAGTGAAGACTACTAAACAAAGCAGATAAGTTTTTGTGGTCTAGTTTTTCAAATCTGAATAATACACACAGTATTTGAAGAAGATTTTTTTGAAAAATATCACAGTTATAGTAATTTATCTTGAGTTAAATATTAAATTTATTAAAATAAACTAAAAAGTAGCACTCTAAATAGGTATATAGTGGCCAATGATTGGAGCAGGAGCATTTCAACTACGCGGATTGTCTCAGCTTGTGATTACATTGCTGTGCGTAGGCTCCATTTCTGAGGCCGTATAGTATGTCCTAAATGATAAGGACTCAACAATACTGATGTGTATTGTTTCATATAAGTAGTATTTTATACTATTTTTTGCGATTGTGATATATACTGCTGGGTTATATGACTTTAGCTGGGTATCCTGTAATAAATGTATCCTTCCTATGCATTTTAACAACACATGTTAAAATTATCAAGCTACTAAAAACTTCTGCATCTAAATAGTCTCAGAGATGGCAATTAGAGCTGAAAGTTCATCAACAATGGGAAAATTGATATTTTTTAAAGCCAGAATTTCTAAAGGACAAAAAAAAAAAAAAAAAAGAATCAAGTGGCAGCCTTGCAGAATGTAAACTGACATATGGGTGTGGTAAGTGGTACTAATAGAGATGTTTATAAATCTAATGAGAGTTTTACTGAAAACATCACCTAGGACAGGGCTCGGCAACCCATGACTTGCAAGCCACATGCAACTCTTTGACCATGTGGCTGTGGGTCTACTCAGAACAATAGGACGAATATCAGGAAGTTCTGCTTCACGCAACAAGTGGTGGACACCTGGAATGCTCTCCCAGAGGAGGTTATTGCAGAATCCACCGTTCTAGGATTTAAAAGCAAACTAGATGCACATCTTACGGGACGCATAGAGGGATATGGATGACTAAAATTACGCCAGGTGTACACCTGGCTGGGCCTCCGCATGTGCGGATCGCCAGACTTGATGGACCGAAGGTCTGATCTGGAGATAGCAGTTCTTATGTTCTTAGAACCATGCCCATTCGGCACTGAATATCCAGGCATAACACCGGTAGCAGCCCCAAAATGCTGATCATCGGTTGAATATTTACCCTAAGGTTTAAAAAACTCTGCTCTGTAATTTACTGGTAGCCAACAATGTTCATTCCAATCTGTGTGGAAGTCCTCCAACCATATTGCTGCCAGTGGAATTGAGTTTTCAGTCGCTAGGGATAGGCAAAACCTCAGGAGTCTTGCAGAGCTATTGAAAATGTGATGTTGAAACCACACCTTCACTGGCAGGAATACAAGTGAAGGGTCCCTTGAGAGTGAGTTACTGTAGACCAGTCGTGATGTCAGTACCACTGTGGTCAAGCTTGTCTTTTTGATATATGGAGGAATATTTCATGGTTGCCAAACAATAGTTTTAAAAGTTTGCATCAATATGCAGGATCAAAGTACCATATATACTCAAATATAAACCAATGTTTGGGTCCAAAAATGTGGTTATCAGTTTATATTTGAGTCCCTCCCTCCAATGACTGGCATGCTGCTGTCCCCTCTCCCCTCCCTTCTAACAATTGGTGCGCTGCTACCCCTCAGCCCCCTCAAATGGCATTTCACTTATCCGCATGCTTCTCTCCCTTCTTCCACAACCCCTCCCCCAAGATGAGTGAACATAAGAATTGCTGCTGCTGGGTCAGACCAGCGGTCCATCGCGCCCGACAGTCCGTTCACGCGGTGGCCCCCAAGTCAAAGACCAGTGCCCTAACCGAGACCAGCCTCATCTGCATACATTCCGGTTCAGTAGAAACTTGTCTAGCCTTGTCTTGAATCCTTAGAGGGTGTTTTCCCCTATAACAAACTCCAGAAGAGCATTCCAGTTCTCCACTACTCTCTGGGTGAAGAAGAACTTCCTTAAGTTTGTACAGAATCTATCCCTTTTAACTTTAGAAAGTGCCCTCTTGTTCTCTACCTTGGAGAGGGTGAACAACCTGTCTTTATCTACTAAGTCTATTCCCTGTCATTTACCAGCCCCTCCCCCCCTCAAATGCTGACCGACATTACAGTTACTTGCGCAGACAAGCTGCCAGCGTTCTTCCCTGTTGGGGTGGTGTAGGGCCTTGAACTTCTGTGCATGCTCAAAGTCTTCCTGCTCTCGCACTCTCCGGGAATCTCAGAGCCAGCGGTAGCCGGCACGCCTTGAGCATGCACAGAAGTGGTAAATCTAGCAGTATCTCTAAATCCTGGAATTTCAGGGGGGAATTCATACTTCCCAGATTATATTTTGAAGTCAGGCACCTGTTCACTTGTGTTAGAAATTCACAGAATCTCTGTTTTATTTGGTTTCAGGCAGAGTTTGTTGTTTTTTGCTCTTTTCTGAGTTGCTGTTAGACAGGTTGTCAGTTTACTCAAAGTTGTGTCTAGGTCTGACTCAATCAGCGGCATAGATATAGAATTTTATATCCATTAACTGAAGCAACACAGCTAAAGGCTTAAGGTAGATATTAAATAAAAGAGGTGACAACAGGGATCCCTGTGTTATCACTCAGTTCAGTGCCCAAGGTAATGATGCGCTATTGCTGAACAAATAGGATTTTAACCACCAATACCTCTTTCTGCCAGCAGTGTAAGCATGATATTATGATCCACAGTGAAGAAAACTGATGAGCAATTCAGAAACACTAGTATTGCAGCAAATCCCCTGTCACCCGTTTCTGTGGAGATCATCATGAAGGGATACAAGATCTGTTTCCATTCCAATATCAGGTTTGAAGCCAGACTGATTTGGGTCTAGATCAGGGGTAGGCAATTCCAGCCTTTGAGAGCCACAGGCGGTCAGGTTTTCAGGATAGCCACAATGAATATGTATGAGATGGATTTGCATGCACTGCCTCCTTGAGATGCAAATCTGTTTCATGCATATTTATTGTGGCTATCCTGAAAACCTGACCTGCGTGTGGCTCTCCAGGACCAGAATTGCCTACCCCTGATCTAGACCCATATCAATCTGGCTTCAAACCTGATTTTGGAATGGAAAACAGATCTTGTATCCCTTCATGATGATCTCACAGAAACGGGTGACAGGGGATTTGCCGCAATACTAGTGTTTCTGAATTGCTCATCAGTTTTCTTCACTGTGGATCATAATATCATGCTTACACTGCTGGCAGAAAGAGGTACTAACATAGTAACATAGTAGATGACGGCAGATAAAGACCTGAATGGTCCATCCAGTCTGCCCACCCTGATTCAATTAAAATTTTTTTCTTCTTAGCTATTTCTGGGCAAGAATCCAAAGCTCTATCCGGTACTGTGCTTGGGTTCCAACTGCCAAAATCTCCATTAAAACTTACTCCAGCCCATCTACACCTTCCCAGCCATTGAAGCCTTCCCCAGCCCCATCCTCCACCAAACGGCCATATACATATACAGACACAGACCAAACGGCCATATACATAAACATTTCTGCCCAGTACTGGCTTTAGTTCAATATTTAATATTATTTTCTGATTCTAAATCCTCTGTGTTCATCCCATGCTTCTTTGAAACTCAGTCACAGTTTTACCTCTCCACCACCTAAAACTGTGTACTGGTAATATGCATGAGATAGATTTGCATCTCAAGGAAAGTAGTGCATGCAAATCCATCTAATGCATATTCCTTGTGGATATCCTGAAAGCCAGACCTCCCTTTGGCCCTCAAGGACCGGAATTGTCTACCCCTGGTGTAGATGATTTCTTCATTTAGCCAGTCATTGAATTGAATTCCTGTTTTGCCAGAAAGAGATGTTAGAAAGTGGTCAGTAGTATTTTGAGTTTCTCCTGGTCAAAGGAGCTTGTTTTCAGTAGTGGGCACATCACAGTCCTTTATAGTGTCTTTGGCAGCTGACCTTCCACAAGAGAAGAGTTAACTATTTTGGTGGCCCCTTCAATGAGGCCTTTGTTTGCTAGCTGTACTATCTTTGCTGGGCTGGGGTTAAGAGGTCAGGATGTTGGCCATAGGCCTTTCAAGATTTTTTTTTTTTTTTAAGTCTCCTCTATTACCTGTTGAATTAGTCCCAGATGTCTATGAGACTTGTATGTTTTAAAGATTATGTATGTTGAATTGTGAGCCGCTTTGGCTAAAAGCGGAATACAAATGTTTTAAATAAACAAATAAATAAAATAGACATTTGGGGTGGGGGAGGGGGAAGGTTGCTGGTGGAATGGAACTCCCTATAGTTCCTGATGGAGACCCTTTAGTTTTGTTGACAAAGTATGTGTCAAAATCAGTGCTGTTTAGTTGTGACTGGACAGGCTGATTCTGTTGTGGGGGTTCCAGTTGACTGTCTACTATTTTGACTAGTTGCTTAGTGGAATCTGCAGTCTGTTCAGAGTGCTGAGAAAAATACTGTGTTTTTTTTTATTGTTTGGGGGGGGGGGGGGGTTGGCTACTGTTAAGACCTAAGAGTACATTGCCATGTCTTTCCTACAGTTGGGTTTGTCTTTATCATAGTGAAACTTCCACCATTTTATTTCAAGTGTATGCCATTTAAGATCCCTGTTTGACTTCCTTTTCCTGGACTGTTTTATTAGGCCATCATGAACCCTCCAAATCTGTAAAGTTGTGCACCCAACCTTATGATTAGTGTGCAAACTTGCACGCAAAATGCAAAGAGGAGGGTCAGTTACATACATAACTTAACCAGCTAACAAGCTGCTAATTGTGTTCACAACCATTTATTGGCTAGAATTGGTGCTAATTGGCGGTAGTCAGCATTGTGTGGCAACCGCTTGCCCCAGTCAATATTCTATAACCACAGGGTGCAAATTCCAGACTGTGCTTGTTGCCGTGGGTGTGCCAGGGGACTTATACATGCACGTTACAGAATGCTTTCAGATAAGAACATAAAAATTGCCGCTGCTGGGTCAAACCAGTGGTCCATCGTGCCCAACAGTCTGCTCATGCAACGGCCCTTAGGTCAAAGACCTAACTGACACTAGCCCTACTAGCGTACGCTCTTGTTCACCAGGAACTTGTCTAACTTTGTCTTGAATCCCTGGAGGATGTTTTCTCCTATGAACAGACTCCGGAAAGAGCGTTCCAGTTTTCTACCACTCTCGGCTGAAGAAGAACTTCTTACGTTTGTACTGAATCTATCCCCTTTTCAACTTTAGAGAGTGCCTCTCTCGTTCTCTCTAAATTTAAGTGTGAGCATTTACACCAGCTATTTGGCTGGTGTAAGAGCTTCTACTTAGGGCTCCTTTTACGAAGGCGCGCTAGCGGCTTTAGCGCAGTACCTTTATAGCACGCGCTAACCCCCGCGCTAGTCGAAAAACTACCGCCTGCTCAAGAGGAGGTGGTAGCGGCTAGCGCAGCTGGCAAATTAGTGCACGCTATTACGTGCGTTAAACTGCTAACCGCGGCTTCGTTAAAAGGAGCCCTTAAAGTTAGGACATGTTAGCATTCTATAATATCTGCTTTTGTGTCACAGCTTTCGGTTTTTGAGTGAGCCATCAAGTAGCAGCAATTTTGAACAAAGTAAGCCTAGTGGGGTATACATTAACTCCTGCATTAAACCTCACACAGCCAGCTCGAACTTAATTTCACCTGTGTTAACCCTAAAACCCTTTGGTGAATAGGACTGTGAATTAGGTTCTCATCTTTTTGAATACTGTACCTTAGTATGTTAAGTTCAGTGTCTGTGAAATGGCCTTAACATGGATACTAATGTTTATTGAGTAGGATCCAAAACATTTTAGTCTAATTCAAGAAAATCAATAGTAGAGGAGTAATCTCAAGAAAATAAAACATTTATTTTCTGGTTTCTAGCCCTGAGAGCATGGGTGTCAAAGTCTCTCCTGGAGGGCCGCAATCCAGTCGGGTTTTCAGGATTTCCCCAATGAATATGCATGAGATCTATTGGCATATAATGAAAGCAGTGCATGGAAATAGATTTCATGCATATTCATTAATCCTGAAAAACCCGACTGGATTGGCGGGCTTTCCAGGAGGGACTTTGACACCCCTGCACTAAACCAAGGATTCCCTAATCTTTCCTGAGGCAGCTATTTCCACAAAGGGAGATGGCATAGGGATCGCTCCTGCTCCAGTTTGTCACAGATCACTAGGGCTGTAAAGCAGGTCATGGAGGGGGGTGGGTCGGGGCTCAGCAAGAGGAGAAGGAAAGAGGGCAGAAGAGAGGATGGATGTGAGGGAGCATCCGGTTCAAAGAAGCAGCAACAGCGGCAGTGGTAGAAGAGAAACAGTATAGAAGAGGGGAAAGAATGGAAAGGGATGCCAGGCACCACGAAGAGGGAGGATAGGCGTAGGCCTTAATATAAACTGAGAAAAAGAAACACAGTATTTCATTCATATTCATTACAGATATCCTGGAAACCCAGGGCAGATTTGGGAAATACTGTGCCTGACTATACTTGATTTTTTGCCTACAACATACGGTAATGCAGAAAAGGACTACATATGCAGAAATAAATACAAAATATTCTTACTTAAAGGAAATATGTTAGCCTTGTATTTCGCTGTACACCTTTCATCACCCATAGGTGCCAGGTCTGTGGATGTTTCAGCATCCCCCATAGTAAACATAGAAACATGATGGCAGATAAAGGCCAAATGGCCCATCCAGTCTGCCCATCCACAATAACCGTTATCTCATCCCTCTCTCTAAGAGATCCCACGTGTCTATTCCACGCTTTGTTGAATTCAGATAGTCTTTGTCTCCACCACCTCTTCCAGGAGACTGTTCCATGCATCTACCACCCCGTCTGTCTACTGGAAAGTACTTAATGTTGGGTTTATCACCTCTATGTAATTTTGAAAAGATGACTTTTAATGCCAGCACCCATGCCATTTTTTTTTTTTCTAAAAGGTAGTATCTTAAAGCAAAAGAATACATTATCCGATCTCTCCCTCCTCCCCTCCACACACAATTTGCTAAATAAGGCAACACAGCTTATCCTAAACTGCTGTAACAATGAGAAGTTACTCAAATTAAAGTTCAACATAATTTGTACAAGCCCTGTATATAAAAATGGAAAATAACCCTACAAATGTTTGCAATTAGACAGGATGAAAATCTAAAAAGAAATTAAAATTTACTTCTAATACATCCCCCCGTTCTCTCCTCCAAGAAAATTACCACTGAAGTTGGTTTTTTTTCTGTAATTTAAATGTTAAGCTGCCAGATGTGTGTCTCATGCTTGAAGAGTTGAAGCTTTGCATTATTTAGCATATTAAGATTCACAGAATTTAAAAAAAAAGGACTCCTTTGTTGCCTGGAGGTTCTAATTAAGTAAACCTTACCCTGAAACATGTAAAACTTACAATACAAGAGAATATTTTTTCCTACAGACAGGCAGGATGATATAATAAATATGGAGAAATACAAAAATGATATAATTTTCTATTGCTTCAGGAACGAAACCTGGTTTTTTTAATAGAATTTATAATAGAATACAAGAATCAAAAAATATGCAAAAGCTCACAATTACTTCTTAGTCATTGCAGATATTTATTCTAGGTTTTTATCAAGATGGTGTTCTATTATAAATTATACCACACGTTTTTTATTTTACTCAGTTATGGCTCATTAAGAAAAATCACAAATTATGGTACATCGTCTTCAATGGATTGTAGTTTTTTTTATTTTATTTATGCTCAAGCACTGATTTATTTATTCAATTTTTAGCCCATCCTCCCCAAGAAGCTCAAAATGGGTTATAAATCAGGTACTCAAGCATTTTCCCTATCTGTCCCGGTGGGCTCATAGTCTATCTAATGTATGTGGAGCATGGAAGATTAAGTGACTTGCCCAGGGTCACAAGGAACAGCGCGGGGTTTGAACCCACACCCTCAGGGTACAGCGCTAACTACTACGCCACATTATCCTTGCTTTAGGAACAGCCTGAATAACAAAATAATTGATCTGGCTAACCTGAGAACTCTGACCATGAAACCTGGGTTGTTGTTTTTTTAAAAAAGAAATTTAATAGAATTTAAAAAATAAAAAAAATTATGCAAAAGCTCACAATTACCGGTACTTCTTAGTCATCGCAAGATTTTTTTTTCTAGGTTTCTATCAATATGATGTTGTATTATAAATTACACCACAGGTTTTTTATTTTACTCGGTTATGGCTCATTAAGAAAAATTATAAATAATAGTGCATTGTCTTCAGTGAACTGTAATTTCTTTTTAAAAATTTTTTATTTATGCTCAAGCACTGATAGGTTGCTTTATGAACAGTCTGAATAACAAAATAACTGATCTGGCTAACCTGAGAACTCTGATCAGGCAGGCTTTTCTTTAACACACAGCATTCATAAATCACATTTTGAAGCATGGTTATTTTTTGCCATTTTAGAAAAATGTCAAAGGTGTCAGCTTTGTCCAACTATACAGCTTAACAGCAACAGTATTAGTAAATGGACTCAAACTACAGAAATCTGACAGCTGCCGCCACCTGATATAGCTCATATCAAGTAACAACGAACAGCAACATCACAAAAACATAGGTCAAATCACTGTCAGCGATAAGTGCATAGTATTATTCTAGGATCATTCATTAATTATATTCACATCCTGCCTTTCTCCAAACTCTAAGCGGACAGCAATCAACACAAATATTAAAAGGACAAACAAAACACTGAAGTCATTTAAAACAATTCATAACCTGTAAACGTCAAGAATCACGGGGGCTAGACTTTAGAAGAATTTAAGAAGAATCGCTAGCTCTAAAGCCAGACTAAATACATTTTTATTATTCCCCCTCCCCAAATTCTCATCAAATCCCCTGCTGAATGTAATTCTGCAGGAAGTGCAATCCAGGCTTGTGTTCCAGCCACAAAGACTTCATATGATTGTGTCCATGTCTTATGATCTAATTGTAAAGATGGACAATTCAACCACTGGTGTTTATTCAAATGCAATAATCAGGAAGGTCTATACCAATGGAACAATACAGTAACCCTCCCTTTTCCAAAACCACACAAGAGGTTACAAAACTGCAGAAGAGGATTTTAGTGTCGGCGGGCATGCTGAATGCTCTGCGTTTCTCCGACGGTCATAGAGTTCCTATGAGCGTCGGAGCGCTGTTTGACAGATTTATTTCCTAAATGTCTGTACTATTGTTAGCAAAATTTTTACACTATGGGCTCACTCTTTAGAGCACACTATATTGCACGCTAGCTGAAAAACTACCACCTGTTCAAAGAGGAGGCAGTATCGGCTAGTCCGTGCTCTATTCCGCGCGCTAAGGCCCTACGTGCCTTTGTAAAGGAGCCTCATGTATATTTAAGAAATGTGTTTGTATTTTTTAACCATTTGTATTTTGCTGATTGTCCAGCCTTCTTCTGTGTAAGTTATGTTATGTTATGTTATGTATTTGTCATGTCGGAATTGCTAACAGTGTCTTAGTAAAAGGGGCCTAAAGTTTGAGCCCATCCCTGTGAACTTTGTCCCTATCCCTGCCCTGTTCCACAAGCTCTGTCTTTGTTCTTTCCCTCCTCTGTCCATATTAGAGAATGGCACGGTGACAGGATTTGTCACCGTCTCCATCCCCATGGATAACCACAGGAACCATCCCGTGTCTATCTCAATTTCATTCCTTCTACACCAGCTTCCCTCTCTCTTTAACGAATGCATTGGGGATGGTTTTCTGTGATTTTCCGTGAGGACAGATACGGTTAAGCATTCTGTCACCGTGTCATTCTCTAGTCCTCATCCCTATGAACTCTGTCTCTATCCCCACAAATTCAGTCTGATCCCATCTGCACAAGTCTCAAAGTTATGATTTTATATTAAATAATTTTATTAAAAGTAGAAAATGAAACAATATACTTGTGCAACTGACATTTTATAAATCATAACAACACAGAATAAGGATCAACAAAACTCCTGTCTCCCCCCACCCCTCTCAGATATCCTTTCCACTATCGGGAAAATTAAACAAGCCAAATTACTACAGAATACTACATAGAAAATTTGTGCTAACAGAATACCTTGGTCACTCAAAGAGAACATAAATGCCAAATACCTAATAGCTGACCAAAAATTATAAATGTAAATTAAACTAAAATTCTAAGAACTGCCAGTTTCAACAAGAAAAGGGAGACCCTTGAGACAGCACAACTAGTGCGAAACATGTCGGGTCGGACTCCCAGGTCTAGCTGTGTATAGACGTTAAGTATATTATCTTACACATTTTACAACTCTTTATTTATTCACTGATAAGTTGAAAACAAAATATACATAAAAAAACAACATCTAAATGTAATCACGGCGCTAGAAACGATTTACCAGTGATGAAGCACCACGTAAATCTCCCGCTTTAGAAAAAAATTATTATTGCGGTGGAGTGGTGGGGCTGAGGTATTTCGATTAAGCCTATTACTGCATTGATACAACAAACCCCAGTTAGTGCATTTATATATTACAAATACTGCTAAGCAGCAAAAATCAAACACCTCTTTTGATAGATGGAAAAAAAAATTTTGCTTGTACCTGATCTTTCTAAGAACACTGCTCAAAGAAGAAAAGCTTTCTTAGCCATGCGACCTCAGCTCAAGACCATTGGAGCGCAGTATGGATTATTTTATCCAGCAAAAATGAGGATTACCTATCATAATTCCACCAAGATTTCGAGGATCCTGCTGATTACAGAAATATCAGATGAAATATTGGAGCCAATGACCTGAATTCTAGAGCTAATTTCAATGTTACATTTCAAAATGGGATGCATTCTGATCTGGTCTACCTGCTGATGGCTGGAGCTTTTGCATGACATACTGAGTGCCTCTTGACCTCACGGGTCCCCATCTATAGTATCTACATCTCCTGTTTCTATGCACTGCAGCACATTCTTGTTCTTTATTCTTTCATGGCTGCCACCTTATATTTATTTTTCCCTTTTGGAGCTTGCTATTACCCTTTTGTTTTCTTTTTATCATCATCATGATTCTTCTCTCTTGCTGTTCGACGTTCCATTTTTTCTGGATTTACAGCCATCACTGTTGCTCATTATGGACGCTTTCTTTCCTATGGGTTTATTGACATTTTCTAGAGTTCCCAATATTAGCTTCTGTTCACTTAACCCCATGATCTCATTAAAGATTGTATCCCTTAATGTAAGGGCCCTGTCTAGCCCCATGAAGCGTAAGAAAATACTACATACTTCAAACACCTAGGGGGCTGATATATGTCTCTTACAGAAGGACACATATAACCTTGCTGAAGCGCAAAAACTCACTGGCGGTTGGATTCAACACTGTTACGCCGCCCCTGCCATGGGGAAAGAAGAATGGGGTTATAACTCTCATCGCAAGTCAACTTAACTATCAATCAAACCACTCATTCTTTTGATCCCATGGGCAGATGGTCCTATATCGAAGGGTGTCATAGATGGCAAAACATTGAATACTACTAAACCTGTATGCACCTAATTCAGATGATCCCTCTTTCTTTCAGGATCTTCACACCATCTGCCATTCCTCATTCTCAGAACATACTATCGTCGGCTGGAGACTTTAATTTCCCGTTTGGACCCTTTCATTGACCGATCCTCTCTTTGCCGCCCCTGCAAAACTGAGGGTCCGTTCAACCCTTTCCAATATGATGCAAACATACGGAATGGACTGATATATGGAGAAATTTTTCATCCAACAACCAAGGACTTTACATTCTATTCAACGCCCACAAAATCATATTCCAGGATCGACTATTTTTCTGACATCTAAAGACATCTTGAATATCACTACTGCAACTACTATCCACGATATATCTATTTCAGATCATGCTGCCATATCCTGCTCTCTCAACTGGTCCCTTGACAAGCCACCTCGTTCTTGGAGATTAAATAACCTGCTTCTTAGCAATGAAGAGTTTCTATCTCACATTACTGCTGAATCCAATGCCTTTTTTACCCGGAATGAATCTTCTGTATCCAACTTTACCACGGTCTGGGAATCTTATAAAGTCTGGTTGAGAGGGGAATGTATTAGCTACACAGCTTATCAACTCAAAACTAAGAAATCTAACCTTCAACGTATGGAACAGGAAATACATGCCTTGGAATCACAATTATATGGTTCTTTTGACTCCACCCTTTATAAATCCCTACAACAACTTAAGTTCCAATACAATGAGATTTTCAGTTCATCTGCTTCTGTCTCACTATTCCGCCAATCAGCCTCATATTATGCTACCTCCAATAAGGCGGGCCATCATCTGGCTTCTTATCTTAAAGGGCAAAGATCCAAACATCAGATTTCTCACATCAAGTCAGCCTCTGGTTCAATCCACAATACCACTTCTGACATACTCAAAGAATTTCATTCCTTCTACGCCTCTCTGTACACTTCAGAATCTACCTGTCCAGAAGATGTGATTTCCGAATTTCTGAAATCTGCACATTTGCCATCTATTACCCCGTCTCAGCATGAACCTCTGCGTCATCCCATCTCTACTGATGAAATCCAACGTGCTATTTCTTCTATGGCTTCTTCAAAAGCACCAGGACCTGATGGTCTTCCTGCGGAATTCTTCAAAACTCTCTCGGACTCTCTGACTCCACATCTTTTGTCCTATTATCGGTCTATTATTGCTTCTCCTAATTGTTTATCCCGCTTCCATGAAGCCAGTATTATTGTTCTGCCAAAGCCCAACAGGGATATCCAATATGTTAAAAATTATAGACCTATCTCTTTGCTGAATTTGGACTATAAGATTTTTGCAAAAATTTTAGTTAATAGAATAGACTCTGTCATGTCTTCTCTTATACATAGAGATCAAGTTGGTTTTTTAAAGGGTCGTTACGGAGCAGACAATACCAGATTGTTATGCCACATTCTCCATTCCACTCTGTCAAGCGACCAACCCCTTTTAGTGGCTTCTCTTGATGCTGAGAAGGCCTTTGACAGAGTGGAATGGAAATACTTATTTTGTGTCCTTCGCCACTTTGGATTTCCTGCTGAACTTATTCATATGATTTCTTTATTATACACCAATCCTACTGCTAAGATTATAGTTAATGATGCTCTCTCTGAATCTTTTACCCTCCAACGGGGCACACGCCAAGGTTGTCCTTTATCCCCCTTATTGTTTAACCTAGCTTTAGAACCGCTCCTGGCTCATATCAGATTATCTACCTCTATTAAAGGAATCTCTATTGCTGATTTGGAATTTAAGCTGTCTGTTTATGCTGATGATATTCTCCTATATCTCTCTGACCCTGAACAATCTTTGCATTCTCTCATTGATCTTATTTCTCAATTCTCTTCTATGTCTGGGTATAAGGTCAATTGGGACAAAACTGAGCTCATGCCCCTCAATAATGAATGCACACCCTTCACTCTTCCCTCATATCCGTTCACTTGGATATCCACAGGGATGAAGTATTTAGGTGTCCCATTTGACAAAGACCTTAAGATAACAATGGACCTCATCATGTCTAAGACTGTCTCCTCTGTGAAATCCGCTTTGTCCAACTGGTCTCCTCTACATTTATCTTGGTGGGGAAGATTAGATACCCTCAAGATGATGGTCATTCCAAAAATTACATATATGTTCATTATGTTTCCTCTTCTATTTTCTAACTCCTTCTACAAACATCTAGAAAAACTACTTCTTGATTTCCTATGGAACAATAAACCACATAGAATCTCGCAACGTAAACTCAAATCTCCCAAGTCGGCTGGAGGTGTTAACTTCCCTGATTTATTTCTTTATCATCAAGCCTTCTTGTTGAGACAGGGATCCGAATGGTTACATTCTTCGGATTCATGTACTAACACAATGACCCCCAATTGGCTTCGACTTGAAATGGCCCTTTTACATCCTATTCCTACTTTAAGACTTCTTGGGTCCACACACTTACAAATTAAAACTCGTAACCCTATACTTCTCACTTCCCTCCGCATACTTCAAGATCTAGACCGCTTGTTAGTTTGCCCTTGATCTCAATCCACACTATGCCCCTTATGGAGAAACCCTAAACTACTAATAGAGAAAAAGCCAGTATTCTGGCCATCCTGGACTACTTATCATATTTGGGATATCTCTGCACTATGTCACCCTGATGGTTCCTGGCTCACTTTTTACGAGCTTCAATATAAATCTGGCCTTCCTGACTCTTACTTCTATCAATGGTTACAATTACGTTCAGCCCTACGTAAACTTGATGGTGACCTGAAAGCTAATCGCCAACCCCCGACTTTGTTAACTCTTTCTACTCAATTCCGTAATTTGGGCCATTCAGCTTCCAAGTTCTATAACTTTCTTAAGGAACTCCGATTCCCACTTCTTTCCTCTGTTAAAAAATCCTGGGAGGAAGATATTGGCTGCCCTATTTCTGATTGTGATTGGTTCTCTTATCTACGATCTATTTTTCATTCCTCTAGGTCAGCTTCCCTTACTCAAAGCTTATTTTTCCTTTGTCACAGAGCCCAATGGACCCCGATTAAATCAAATCGTATTAATCCTACCTTTGCAAAGGAGTGCTGGACATGTTCTACAGATATCGGCTCCCTCAAACATTTATTATTTCTCTGTCCCTCTATCCAAACATATTGGTCGTCTCTGTGGAACAATATCTGTTCTCTTTTTCATATCAATGTGGCTCTCTCATACCAAATGTTATTACTTAAATCCTCTGCTTTACCATCTCCTCTCTCTTCCTCTGATGCTTGTCTCTTTGATATTCTTATCTCCCTTGCTTTGAAACTTCTTCTTAACTCCTGGAAAGATCTATCTAAGGTGTCCGTAACACAATGGTGGAATCTTGTCTGCTTAACTTATAGATATGAAGCATATTTGGCAAAGAAATGCGGCAGATTCCCTCAATTTCTTGCTAAATGGAACTCTCTCAAACTTTACCTCCAAAGCTCCAGCTCTTAGGTATTTCTTTATCTTTTATTTATTTACTATCTATTTATTTATTTACTTAACTTACTTTCTCCCTTTATCTTCCTCTTTTCTTTTCTTCCCTCCTTTTTGTTTTATTTTATCATAGATAATGTTTTACTCATGTGATTTGTTTATTCCTATGTTGGATTGCTTCCAAGGAATATAGTTCTGATTGTTATAGCAATTTTTTTCATGCTTGTAATTGTATTTGCCCATCACATGGTTTGTTGATGTTACTATGCTTTTGTTTTATTGATTGTAAAACTTTTACAATAAAAAACCTTGACTTAAAAAAGAAAAAAAAAAAAGAAGAGTGACCAAGGTGTTAAAGGGGATGAAACTCCTCTTGTTTGAGGAAAGACTAAAGAGGTTAGGGCTCTTCAGTTTGGAAAAAAGATGGCTTAGAGGAAATAGAAACATAGAAAAATGACGGCAGAAAAGGGCCACAGCCCATCAAGTCTGCCCACTCCAGTGACCCTTCGCCCTGATTTTGCCGACCCACCCCCTCCTTTACATCATTAGAGATCCCACGTGAATATCCCATTTATTTTTAAAATCTGCCACGCTGTTGGCCTCAGTCACCTGCAGTGGGAGTTCGTTCCAATGATCGACCACCCTTTTGGTGAAGAAATACTTTCTGGAGTCACCCCTGATTTTCAGCGGATGTCCTCTGGTGGATGAGGGTCCTATAAGACGGAAGATATCCTCTTCCACCTCGATACGGCCTGTGATATATTTAAATGTCTCAATCATGTCCCCTCTCTCTCTTCGTTCCTCAAGCGAGTACAGCTGTAATTTATTCAGCCTTTCTTCATACGGGAGATCCTTGAGCCCTGAGACCATCCTGGTGGCCATCCGCTGTACCGACTCAATTCTCAGCACATCTTTCCAGTAATGTGGTCTCCAGAATTGAACACAATATTCCAAATGAGGTCTCACCATGGATCTGTACAGTGGCATTATGACTTCTGACTTCCTGCTGACAAAACCTCTACAGATACAACCCAACATTTGCCTTGCTTTGGAGGAAGCCTTTTCCACTTGATTGGCAGTTTTCATGTCATCACTAATGATTACTCCTAAATCCCGTTCTGCCGTGGTCCTAGCTAAGGTCTCACCATTTAGCTTGTAAGTTCTACACAGATTTCTTTTACCCAAGTGCATCACTTTACATTTTTTAGCATTGAAGTTGAGTTGCCAAGTCGATGACCATTGTTCCAATAGTAGTAAGTCCTGCGTCATACTGTCAGGCAAAGTGCTTTTACCTACTATGTTGCACAGTTTGGCGTCGTCGGCGAACAATGATATTTTTCCTCTAAGCCCTTGGGTCATATCACTTATGAATACGTTGAATAGGATTGGGCCCAAGACCGAGCCTTGTGGCACTCCGCTGGTCACATCCAATGTTTTGGATGGGGCACCATTTACTATCACCCTCTGAAGTCTACCACTCAGCCAATCCTTAGCCCATGCAGTTAGTGTTTCCCTTAATCCCAGCGATTTCAGCTTGTTCAACAATCTGCGGTGTGGGACGCTATCAAAGGCTTTGCTGAAGTCCAAATACACTAAGTCTAGGGACTCCCCGGCATCTAGTTGCCTAGTTACCCAGTCGAAGAAGCTAATCAGATTTGATTGGCAGGACTGCCCTTGGTAAATCCATGTTGATGTGGATCACGTAGATTTTCCTCATCCAGGATTGTATCAAGTTTCTGTTTGATCAGTGTTTCCATGAGTTTGCTTACTATGGATGTGAGACTCACCGGTCTGTAATTTGCCGTCTCTGTCCTGCAGCCCTTTTTGTGGAGTGGAATAACGTTAGCTGTTTTCCATTCCAAGGGGACTCTTGCCGTGCTTAGGTAAAGATTGAAGAGCACTGATAATGGTTCCGCCAAGACTTCACTCAACTCTCTGAGCACCCTGGGGTGTAGGTTGTCTGGTCTCATGGCTTTGTTCACTTTGAGTCTTGAAAGTTCGCAGTAAACGCTACTGGACGTAAACTTGAAGTCTTGAAATGGGTCTTTCTGGCTTTCCCTTGTCTGTAACTTTGGACCGAACAGAAGTATTCATTTAGTAGTTCGGCCTTAATGGAATCCGATTCTGCATAATTCCCATCCGATTGCCTGAGTCGTTCTATCCCATCCTTGTTTCTTTTCCTGTCACTAATGTATCTAAAGAAGGATTTATCCCCTTTCTTAATGTTTCGTGCTAGATTCTCCTCTAATCGGAGCTTGGCCTCTCTGACTGCCTTTTTGACAACTTTAGACCTGTTGAGATAATCTTCTTTTGCCTCCTGCTTTCCTAGATGTTTGTAGGCAATAAATGCTTTTTTATTCTCTTTAACGAGGTCTGAAATTTCAGTGCTGAACCACTGGGGTCCTTTGTTTCTCCGACTTTTGCTAACTGTTTTTATATAGCGATTTGTTGCTTCATGGAGGGTGGATTTCAGAGTTGACCACATAGTCTCCACGTTGTCAGTTTGTGCTTGGTTTTGCAGCTCCCGAAGAACAAAATCTCCCATGCGTTTGAAGTCTGTGCCTCTAAAGCTGAGAACTCTCGTCGCTGTGTTTGATCTAAAGAAATCTCTCTTGAGGTTAAGCCATACCATGTTATGGTTGCTGGAGGCCAGTGTGTCGCCTACTGATACTTCTGAGACGCTGTCTCCATTGGTGAGTACCAGGTCCAGTATTGCCTGGTTTCTAGTGGGCTCCAGTACCATTTGTTTGAGTCGTGCGCCTTTTATGGAGGTTAATATTCTTCTGCTGCCACAGGTAGTCGCAGAGAGTGTGTTCCAATCTGCATCGGGCATGTTGAAGTCCCCTAGCAAAACTGTGCCCCCACGCAAAGTGATGTTTTCTATATCTTCGATCAGTTCTATGTCTTTGTCTTCCTGCTGTCTTGGAGGTCTATATACCACACCAAGGTATAGGCATTTTTCATTCCCTCTGGCCAGGTTCACCCAGAGGGATTCTCCGGAGTATCTAACATCCGTGATTCTGGTAGTTTTGATGGTTTCTTTAGTGTACAGTGCTACCCCTCCTCCTAACTTGCCCTCTCTGTCACGACGAAGCAGGTTGTAGCCAGGTATGACCATATCCCATCCGTGCGAGTCCGTGAACCAGGTCTCGGATATTGAAGTCTACAAAATCCCAAGTAGTGTAGAGCAGGTACAAATGGATCAATTATTTATTGTATCAAAAATTACAAAGACTAGGGAACATTTGATGAAGTTACAGGGAAAAACTTTTAAAAAAACAATAGGAGGAAATATTTTTTCACACAGAGAATAGTTAAGCTCTGGAACGCATTGCCAAATGATGTGGTAACTGCGGTTAACATAGCTGGGTTTTTTGTTGTTTTTTAAAGATTTGGACAAGTTCCTGAAAGTCCATAGTCTGCTATTGAGACAGACTTGAGGGAAGCCACTGCTTGCCCTTAATGGGTAGCATAGAATGTGGCTACTATTAGAGTTTTTGCCAGGTACTTGTGACCTAGATTGTCCACTGTGGAAATACGATACTGGGCTAGATGGATCATTAGTCTGACCCGGTATGGCTATTCTTATGTTCTTTTTTCATGAGAGTCATTCCATTTCCTTAATTATTTTGGTTAACTTTCTTTGTACCTTTTTCAATTCCAATCTTTTTTTTCTGAAGTAATGACCAGAACTTATAAGTGAGATAGCAGTATATCAAATAACTCCACAGAATATTCAAGGTGCAATCTCAGAATGGAACAACGCAATGAGACCTCATGTTGACCTGTTGTAGGCATATTATCTATTGCTTTGACCTTTTATGGGATCTGGCTGCAGTCCTTCTGCCTACAACACATGCCCCATGAATTCTCCAGATTTGCAATTTAGGCACAACTTCTCTTGGTTTAAATAAATACATTTTTGTTGGCATCTGATTGAAAAGGTTTTGATCATGGTCTAGCTCAATGGTATCTATTACACCTTAACCAGAATCATCTACTTTGGTGTTTCTCAGCTCAGTCCTGAAGTATCCCCTTGCCAGCCAGGTTTTCAGGATATCCACAATAAATATGCATGAAAGAAATTTGCATATAATGGAGACAGTGTATGCAAATCAAGTTTATGCATATTCATTGTGGATATCCTGAAAACCTGACTGGCAAGGGGGTACTGCAGGACCGAGCTGAGACACACTGCTCTAACTCCGGCAATTCAGCTAATTTTCTCATTGATAGTGAATGGCAGACTGTCAGTTGCAGTTCATAATTATGCCTTTGGCTTCTGAAATGCTTAAAATTCATAGTGTAGTCCACTGCCAAGCTCAGTGATAGTGGAAATGACATTAATGTGAGTCTTTCCATAGCTAATTTACTTCTGACACTACATAGCATTGTCAGACATTCTCAACTACTTGTTTTATTAGAATTCACAGCAACAACAGGAAGTGATACGTTTTACCCAGGTACACCCTCTACCTCCTAAAAGAATCAGCCAATGTGTCCCATCACATAGAGAGAAGTATTTGGTTGGCAATAGGGGTGCAAGCTAGTAAGGAAGGGGGCCATAAAAAATGACATTTCTGCACATTAAGCCTGCCACATCATAACCACCTCTCTTTTCCTTTAAGTTTAACTATAAAAAAAATTATTTAAAAAAAAATTATTAAATTTATTTTTTAAATTTATTAAAGAAAAATCCCAAGGTTTCTATGCACAAAGTATTTTCCAGTCAATTTTAGTCAATACAATTGTGTTTATTTGGTAGCAATGTTCAACAAAGTTTTTTTAATGGAAGTTAATAGGATGATGATGTACGAGGGCTGATTGAAAAGTAATGAGTGCCTCTGTTTTTCTTTCCAAACATTTCTGAACCTGCAGTTGGAATGCCATAGCCTTCATTGTTGGGTAACAGTGAGAGGAAGAACTTCAAACACTTCATTCTGGCAGATGAGGAAGATGTGTCTGTGAAAGTACACGGCTAATTGTTTCACTACCGTATGATTGCAGTAACATTTCAAGAGCTTCATTACTGCTCTTTCCAAGTTTAAAACAAAATTCAATCACATACCTCTGGTGCACTCTCAATCCTGCCCATGTGCTTAAGGCTCCACCCACAGGAGGAGCCTAAGGCTCCTGGGCCTATTCTGGTTGGCCCAGGCACCTCAGGCCCCACCTGTGGGTGGGGTTTGAGCCGCCTGGGCCAATCCGACCCCATTCCTGAGATGGCTGGCCTGCCGGACGGGCATGGCACCCATCCATCTGGCCAACGATTTCAAGGTATGGGGGTAGGATTGGGAGTTGGGGGGTCGTGGGGTTGGCGGGGGGTCACAGGTCAGCGGGGGGGGCATTCAGGGGTTCGGGGGGGCCGGTCGTGGGGGATTTCCATTGCGGGCATGAGGGCCTAGGATCCCTCCAGCCCGTATTTTAGTGGGGGGTGGGGGTTAGGGGGTGTCGCCGGGCCAGGAGAGCTTGGGCTCCCTCCTGGCCGGATCATGGGGGAGGGGCGTTGGAAATCGCAGGGCCAGGAGGGCTTGGGCTCCCTCCTGGCCCCATCAGACTCGGTGGGGGAGGGGGTTGGGGATCACAGGGCAAGAGGGCTTGGGCTCCCTCCTGCCTTGATAGTGTCGGGGAGATCGGGGGTGCCACGGGGCAGGAGGGCTTGGGCTCCCTCATGCACCGATGTCGTCGAGGGGGTTGGGAATCAGGGGGCAAGACGAGCTTGGGCTCCCTCTTGCCCCGATGTCTTCAGTGGGGGTGGATTCTATAACCGGTGTTGTTTTTGACAGACACCGGTTACGGAATCCAGCTTTTAGGCGAAGGACTGGCTCCTCCTTTGCCTAAAAGCCCTTGTTTAGGACGTTTGGGGCTTAGGCTTTTTTTTAGGTTGATCATATGGTATAAGTTTGGACGTAGTGGTGGTCTGGGCATTTAAACAGCTGAATGTAGAGGCAGGCCATTATAAAAAAAAGAACTCCTTTTGGACGTTTTTTTTTTATAATGGACATTTTCCCTGCTTCTACTTTCAACGTTTAAGGCCTTAGGCCAAAAGGGGACTTTGATGTTTTTTTTTTATTATGCCCATCCACACAAATAAGTCTATGAGAAGATGATACGTATGGCTCCAATCTCTCCCCTAAAGTAAAAATTACTGCTGTACAGAGGTACTCCCTTATAATAGAGTGGAATATAGTACATGATAATTATTTTGATTTTCTGGAAAAGTGTTCCACAATTGAGGAGCTATGATGGAGAAAATACCTTGGCGACGTTGTCCTCAAGCATTTTCCCTATCTTCTTACATACGAGAAGCCACTGAAAAGTTTTCAGCCCAACCAAAAAGAAAATGATATAGAGCCATAAAACTTACAAGTTACTCCACACTATGAAAAAAAATGTCATAGTGAAAAAGTATCCCCTACTGGCAGGATTGAACGCTCAGCTTTGAGGGAAATGTGATTGTCTGGTATCCCTGTTAGCAGTTTTAATATTTAGGGCTCCTTTTACTAAGCTGCGCTAGAGGTTTTAGCACACCCTTAGCCCGTGCTACAATGCCACACGCGCTAAATGCTAACGCCTCCACTGAACTGGCGTTAGTTTTTCCGCATAGCATGGGGGTTAGCGCGTGCTAAAAACGCTAATGCAGCTTAGTAAAAGGAGCCCTTAATGTGAATCCTCTTGTTTTAGGGGGGTGCTGTTATACTGGTATTTATGAGATTAATTGGGAGTCAACTAGAAACTTTAAAAAATATCAAAAAGTGTGTTAAGTCAAAGGTGGTATGGAAGGATATGCCATTCAGGGCTAGGGATGTTTACAGAACCTTGTAGACCAGAATATGCTAGTGGAATGGATGGCCGCCCTTTGAGAAAATTAGTCTTTTAAGAATAGGCATTTAAATTGTGCCTATTGTATATTAATGATTGTTATTTGATGGCCCTTATACTTAATTACCTAGTACAAGATTATAATCTAAACTTACTCTTTAGAACTGAAACCTGACATGGTGATAGAGAAGTCCCCATTTTGTAGCCACTCTGTCTCAAAGATTGTTATATTTTACATAAAGATTAGTGAAATGTGGGTGGAGGAAGAAGGATTTAGAACCGCTCTAAAGATGTCCATTTTGGGTATCATTTTAACAGATTTGTGAAGATATGAATCTGAAGTCAAAGGCAGTGTTATTTATGTTGACCCTATTGATATTTATTCCTCCAAGTAAGCCTATTGCAAGGGGTTAAATTATTTTCTAAGCTGAATTTGAAATTTCCTACTTTGCACATGCTAGGCAATTTTAATCTCCGTGTAGATGGTGCAGCTTGTTCAATAGTTTCCATCAGCTACGTTGATAAACTGGATTTAGTTATAATAAACTCATTTGATTCCCCACTAAGAACATAAGAACATAAGAATTGCCGCTGCTGGGTCAGACCAATGGTCCATCCTGCCCAGCAGTCCGCTCACACGGCGGCCCCAAAGTCAAGACCAGTGCTCCAAATGAGTCCAGTCTCACCAGTTTAGCATGAACTTTCCCAACTTTGTCTTGAAACCCTGGAGGATGTTTTCCCCTATAACAGACTCCGGAAGAGCGTTCCAGTTTTCTACCACTCTCTGGGTGAAGAAGAATTTCTTTACGTTTGTACGGAATCTATCCCCCTCTTGTTCTCCCTACTTTGGAGAGGGTGAACAGTCTGTCTTTCTCTACTAAGTCTATTCCCTTCAGTATTTTGAATGTTTTGATCATGTCCCTTCTCAGTCTCCTCTTTTCAAGGGAGAAAAGGCCCAGTTTCTCTAATCTCTCGCTATATGGCAACTCCTCCAGCCCCTTAACCATTTTAGTCGCCCTTCTCTGGACCCTTTCGAGTAGTACCGTATCCTTCTTCATGTACGGTGACCAGTGCTGGACGCAGTACTCCAGTTGAGGGCGCACCATGGCCTGGTACAGCGGCATGATAACCTTCTCGGATCTGTTCGTGATCCCCTTCTTGATCATTCCCAGCATTCTGTTCGCCCTTTTTGCTGCCATAGCACATTGTGCAGATGGCTTCATGGACTTGTCGATCAGAACTCCCAAGTCCCTTTCCATATCAAATGACACATTTGGTATGCAAGTCGATCCCATGAATGTTCATTGTGGATATCCTGAAAACCTGAATAGCTGGGGTTCCCCCAGGACGGGTTTTAGAATCACTGGTTTCAAATATATTAGATCTGTATGGAAAAATGTTTTAGGAAAACAAACACCTAACATTTCCACAAGAAAAAAAAGAGAGCACTTTACTCAAATAAATCAGTATGGGAATTGTTCCACATATCTCAAGGAGTCAATTGCTGCCAGGTCCATGCTGAAAAGTGCTTGAATAAAGAAGAATGAGGAAAATGGATATCTGTTTACGTTTAATTAATGTTCTTCTAGATGAGCTTGGTCCTCTGAACTATTTCAACCCATGGTGATGGATCTATGGGTGAACATGTCTTGCAAAATTTTTTCTTGCAATTATGGAAAAGGTACAGAGACTCATTAATTTCTTTGAAAATTGTAGATGTATGTTTGACCCATGTCATGCGAGACTCTACTGATATTTATCAAAAGGGTGCACTGGTTCACATTAATATGTTGGAGATCTTTAATACCATGAATCATGATGTTAATGGACAGACTCCATTTCCTGGCCATTGAGGCACTGGTGAGGCTTGATTCAATACTTTTCTCCCAGACAGTTAATTTATGGTTTTTAGTCAGGTGACGATTAAAACTTTTTATCTCATGGACGAACTCTCACAGGGATCATCCTGTAGCCCATTTTATGCAACATATTATATGCAGTCACCCAGTAGCTGATGTTACTTGATTGTTTATCTTTAACCATACGTGGAGGGACATAATCAAAAGAAACGTCTAAGTCCGTTTTGGCCTAACTCACAAGTCGTCCAAAGTCGGACACGGGAAAAGGTCCATTTTCAAAAAATACATCCAGCATATTTTTTTTTTTCAAAAATCATCCAACTGTAAGTCCAGCCGTTTTATCGTCCAGACCGCTAAGTCATCCATCTTTATACCCCATTTTTGGCCAAAAATTTGTCCAACTCAAAAACACTTAGAAAAAGACCTTTTGGGCATGGGAGGGGCCAGAAAAGTAAGGGACTGGACACCCAGACATGGCAACAGAGTAGTGGGGCACCTTACAGCGTACTGCTGTGAACTTCACAAAAAAGGTGCCACATAAACATATCACAACAGCTCCCTTATAGGTCATGGTGAGTCCCCCAAAACACCCCCAGAATCTACTAGACCCATATATCTACTACCCCAATAACCCTTATGGCTGCAGGAGCCACTTATATGATAGTACAAAAGGGTTGGGGGGGGTTCTAGGGGGTGCACATGTTTCTCCATGAATGCAGTGATTAGAGTGGCTTATGGGCCTAGGTCCTCCTCTCCATGGTTCACTAACCCACCCCATGACCACTTAAGCCACCTCTGTGCAGCTCTATTAGGTTTTCCTATGCCAGGCTACCAGGTGCTGATGTTCTGGAGGCAGATATATAAAGTTATTATTCCGTTTTTTATGGGGGGGGGTCAGTGATCACTGGGGCTGTGTATGGGAGTCTGTACTTTGTGTCTTCAGTGCTTATCAGGTCACTTTGGATACCTTTTGTGGACTTAGACCTGGTTTTAGATGGCCTAAGTCACAACATCCAAGTTCCGTCTAGGCAGTGTTGTAAAACCTTCGGTTATACATGCAGTACGACTAAATCTAGGATGGCCCATGTCTCGCCTAAATCCTTCCCTCACCATTCCTCCTAAAATGCCCCTTTTAGCTCTGGTCGTTCAGCAGCACTGTGAAGGCCTAAGTCGTTTTTAAATATGTCTAACACCCTGTTCAATTATCGGCACTTGGATGACTTGTGTTACTGATCATCCAAGTGCCAATTTTGGACGGTTTTTAGATGTTTTTCTGTTTCGATTATGAGCCCCATACTGTATAAGTAGAGGATATACAGGTAAACAAGATTTTATTGAGGTCTTAGGGCTGCAGGAAGACTACATTTGGGGCTTGAGAAGGTGGTTAGAGACAAGCAGCTTCCAGACAAATCTTGAGAAAACTGAGTTCATTTGAGTGAACAGTTTCCCCAGACCAGTGGATTAATTTTCTCTGACCTTAAAGCAGTGTCTCTCAAACAGTGCCACAGCATAGTGGTATGCCCCAAAGAGATTCTGGGTGTACTATGAGAGAGTCCAGAATTTTACTCTATTTTTAAAAATTCCCTTCATAAGTATACATTAGAATAAATTACATGTCATTACATGTAAGGAGTGATTATTGATTTAGCCCTTTGATTATACACGTCTAGGGTGGGGAAATACTTTTAATTTAATTTATTGTTGGTTGTAATTTTTGTGTGTATAAGGGGGGGGGAAGAGATATGTATTTGTTATGAAATATAATTTGATTGAATTTAAGTCCTGTTTAAAGTGTAATATGTTTCACTTTTTGTTAGCTTTAAAATGAATAAAGACTTTTTTTAAAAAAAATAAATAAATTACACGTACATCACCTACACAAGAGTCTGTCAATGTTAGGAGCATTTGTGTGCATAAGGATACAACCACCCAGATAAGCATCATTCTTTGACGTGATTGGACCTTGAAAATTAACGACAAGTAATTTTAGTTTTATTTTTTATGCAGTAGTTATCCTAAGCTGATCAACAAAGCAACCAAGGCTTTGTTACCGTTTAGATCTTATCTTTGCAAACTTGGATTTTTGGCTCTGACAGAAATTAAATTGAAAAAAAGAAAATGGGAAGGAGGGTTGGGATAGGGGAGGAGATAAAAATTTATGAAATGTGTTAATGATTGTTTGTAAGTGATGTATTTATTGTTTATGTGAATGAATATATTTTAATACTTAATGTAATCTTGAAAATGAATAAAGAATTTAAGAAAAAATGAAAATGACTGCAAATGGTGGATGATGAAATATGTTTGTTTATTTTTTTTTTTATTCAATTTTCTATACCGTTTGCCCAGGGGAGCTCAGAATGGTTTACATGAATTTATTCAGGTACTCAATCATTTTTCCCTGTCTGTCCTGGTGGGCTCACAATCTATCTAATGCAAAGATATGTGTGAATTTTTAGTTAAAATAAAATCATTTGCACAAGCTACAAATGTAAATATGTGTGAATACTTTTCTGGGGATAATTATCAAAGTGAAAGTATGAGCATAATTTAGGGCTCCTTTTACAAAGGTACGCTAGCGTTTTTAGCACGCGCTATAGCCTGCTTAAAAGGAGGCGGTAGCGGTTAGTGCACACTCTAAAACCGCTAGCACACCTTTGTAAAAGGAGCTCTTAGATTTGAAACCCCTACAAAGTCTGCAGAATGGAAAGATCGCACATGCTTTTCAGCAACACTGGCAGCTATAAAATTAGCCCTAATATAGATTTTACCTTAGGGCTCCTTTTACTAAGGTGCGCTAAGCATTTTAGCGCGCGCTTACCACACGCTAAACTCTAACGCATACATGTCTGTAGATACATTAGCATTTAGTGTGCGTAGATTTAGCACGTGCTAAACATGCGCTAAAGCGCTTAGCGCACCTTAGTAAAACAGGGAGTTAGTGTTATGCTACCATGAAAGCTAGAAAACAAATGTTTGCTTTTCCAAATGTACTTACTGTGAAGATCATACAAGATAGCTAGTATTTAGTCTCATAATTATCTGAATTAGAAACGGAAAAAAAAAAAAAAAATTCTAGCCCCTTACCTAGTAAATGAAACTAATGTCAAAAAGTCTCTAGGATGTTACCTGACCAGACATGTACCGTATTTTCGCGGATATAACGCGCACCCGTGTAAAACGCGCACACGGGTATAGCGCGCAGAAATCACGATGATATGTACAAAAACTTTTGTATACCGCGCTCACGGGTATACCCCGCATGATGCCCGACGCTCCTTTCGCCCGCCCTGACTTTCCGTGCGCTGTCCCGACTCTCCGTTCACCCCCCCTGACTTCCGTGCACTGCCCTGACTTTCCGTGCGCTGTCCCGACTCTCCGTTCACCCCCCCTGACTTCCGTGCACTGCCCTGACTTTCCGTGCGCTGTCCCGACTCTCCGTTCACCCCCCCCTGACTTTCCGTGCACTGTCCCCCCTTGAAGTCCTGTCCCCCCTTGAAGGTCTGTCCCCATCCTGAAAGCCTGATGCCCCCCCCGACGTCCGATACATCCCCCCCCCGGCAGGACCACTCGCACCCCCACCCCGAAGGACCGCCGACTCCCCAACAATATCGGGCCAGGAGGGAGCCCAAACCCTCCTGGCCACGGCGACCCCCTAACCCCACCCCGCACTACATTACGGGCAGGAGGGATCCCAGGCCCTCCTGCCCTCGACGCACACCCCCCCCCCCCAACGACCGCCCCCCCCCCAAGAACCTCCGCCCGTCCCCCAGCCGACCCGCGACCCCCCTGGCCGACCCCCACGACACCCCCACCCCCCTTCCCCGTACCTTTGGTAGTTGGCCGGACAGACGGGAGCCAAACCCGCCTGTCCGGCAGGCAGCCAACGAAGGAATGAGGCCGGATTGGCCCATCCGTCCTAAAGCTCCGCCTACTGGTGGGGCCTAAGGCGCGTGGGCCAATCAGAATAGGCCCTGGAGCCTTAGGTCCCACCTGGGAGCGTGGCCTGAGGCACATGGTCGGGTTGGGCCCATGTGCCTCAGGCCGCGCCCCCAGGTGGGACCTAAGGCTCCAGGGCCTATTCAGATTGGCCCACGCGCCTTAGGCCCCACCAGTAGGCGGAGCTTTAGGACGGATGGGCCAATCCGGCCTCATTCCGTCGTTGGCTGCCTGCCGGACAGGCGGGTTTGGCTCCCGTCTGTCCGGCCAACTACCAAAGGTACGGGGAAGGGGGGTGGGGGGGTCATGGGGGTCGGCCAGGGGGGTCGCGGGTCGGCTGGGGGGGCGGTCGGAGGTTCTTGGGGGGGGCGGTCGTTGGGGGGGGAGTGGGGTTTGCGTCGAGGGCAGGAGGGCCTGGGATCCCTCCTGCCCGTAATGTAGTGCGGGGTGGGGTTAGGGGGTCGCCGTGGCCAGGAGGGTTTGGGCTCCCTTCTGGCCCGATATTGTCGGGAAGTCGGCGGTCCTTCGGGGTGGGGGTGCGAGGTGGTCCTGCCGGGGGGGGATGTATCGGACGTCGGGGAGTCGGCCGGGCAAGAGGGCTTGGGCTCCCTCTTGCTCCGATCGTGGATGCGGGTGCGGGTGGGAGCGCGTGCGAGCGGTAGTTCGGGGTGGGGGTGCGGGCGGTCCTGCTGGGGGGGTGAATCGGGCGTCGGGTGGGGTGGGAACTTTTGTATACCGCGCTCAGGCATATAACGCGCGAGGGGTATGCGCGGTAGGTAAAAACGCGTATAACGCGCGCGTTATATCCGCGAAAATACGGTAAGTTGGGATGAGGAGCCCCTAAACAAAATTTTGTTGAAGGCCCCTCGTGGCAGTAGTAGAAGTGGCAGCAGTGGAGGAAGAGTTATTCCCACTCGCTCCTTTTCTTCACGACCCTCTAGCCTTCCAAAACTTTAAGGACTTTGAACTAAGTTGTCAAGCAGCTTCTCTTCTGCTATCTCCAATCAGTGTTCTCTCCTGACAGCTGGACACCTTATCTCTTGGTTTTGGGTCAAAATCTCATCTGTGTGATTTTGCCGCTGTTATAGGACAGAGCACTTTTACTGAAGAAAACATGAAGGAGATAGCAAGAGAACTTACAGTTAAAACATATTTGCCACCCTCCATCTTTACCATTGCAGTGCTGGATCATTGGGCCCCCTTCCCCCAAAAAACAAACAACCAAACAAACACACATGCACACTATGGTAACTACCAGGGTAGAATTTATGTCACTGTATTAACTGTAAGCACACGCCGCCGTCCCCCCTCCCCCCCCCCCGGTTTTATAAAATCATTGCACGTTTTTTAGCACTAGCCACAGTGGAAACAGCTTCGATGCTCATAGAATTCCTAAGAACGTCGGAGTTGTTACCACCACAGCTGGTGTTAAAAACCGCACTACGGTTTTGTAAAAAGGGGGTGGGAGGGTGGATGTTCATTCTTCAACTTAAAATGTTATGCTGCTATTTGATAATTACTTAAACCATGAAACACAGAAAGCTGGGTCCACAACTTAAGATTAGAGGAACTACTTTATTCTGCAAACCAAAGAGTATAGGTTTAGAGAGTTAATTTAGGTATTGTTTGGCAAAATATGCAGCATAAATTATGTAAGCACATGTTCTGGCTAGTATTGGAAATCTGAAAGACAATAGAGTTCATTACCATTTATAAAATATATATGATATTTATAGGGTACATCAAAGTATGGCAGCTTTCAGCAGATCATAAACACATTTTTTTTTCTGTTGGAATAGTTGCTGTAGTGATTTTCAGCATGTGATTTCAAGTTCCCTAGGGTTCACTCCTCTAATTGTAAATAGCCAGAAAGTCATCAAGCTAGCATTTAATAAACTTTTAATTTGAAATGGATTACCACATGTTGTGTTTGTTTACCCATTATTAAATCTCTTAGCAACATATCACAAGCAGAAACTGCACAGTGTTTTACTGATGTGTCACACAACAAACCCATAGGGGATATTAAATACTAATAATATCTTTAGGAAGCAGCTAAAAAAAATAAATACAGATGAAGGATTCAACTATCTGTCAAATAAATGGGTTTTTTTTCTTATGGAGATCTGAACATTGAGAGTATAATTTTCAGCTACTTTCCATGTAAATACTGGCTTACCTATCCTGTCAAAATAAACCCTCTTTGGAGCAGCTAAAATTGTGCACAAATTTCCATATGCCCTTTGTTGGTTTTCATTGTTTGATACTGTTTATAGTTGCTATCTCCCAACATAGTTTTTTTGTGATTGTTATTTTTTCAAGGCTTTTACCTTGCTTCACTTAACCATTAGCAAAAGTTTTTTTGCCTGCGATGTATGGGTGGTAGAGTGTGGGTTCACCTCTCCATTGTTCTGAGGCTTTTTCTTTCACTAGTTAAACAGTGTTTTTGGTGCACAGCTAACTTTATTAATGGAGTGAGTTTGTTGTATCAGATTTCCATACTGCATAGTAGTGCAGCCCGATTCAAGGAAAAAATTTTCGATTCGATTCAGTTCAGCCTATTGAATCGATTTTTTGATTAGATTTTCCTGCACAATTGGGTGGATTTTTTTTTGTTTTTTTTCAAACGTCCTGGTGAGTTTATTTTGTAGCCTCTTCATCCACCCCAGCCCCTTTGCCCTCTCCTACCCATGAAGGCACTGTGATATAAACAAAAAAGACTTTTCCTCTGTTAGGTCCTAGCTCACACTCGCTGTCTAACACCAGCTCTGGCAGGATGCACATTTCAAATCTGACATATTGTAACCAGAAAACAGAAAATAAAATTATTTTTCTACCTTTTATTGTCTGGCCATTATTCAAATCATGTTGGTCCCAGGCTCTGGTTTCTGTTTGTATTTTGTTAACTCGCTTGCCAGGGTCTCCTGCCCATTTGACATTTTCTTCTTCCTCCATGCTCACCATCCATCTTCAATCTCTGTCCTCCCCTTCTGTTTCCCTTCCTTCACCCAGAGGTCTGGCACATCTCCTTTTTTTGTCTCCATCCCCACAGTCCAGTATTTCTCTAATGACCACTTTCCCCCATCCAGTATTTCCCCCATCTCCCCTCCACACCATCCCTTGTGTTTAACTTCTCTCCCTTTCTTTCCTCTCCCTCTCTCCATTGTCCACATCTCTCTCCCTCTCCTTTGTTTTAAGACCCATTATTTCTTCCCCTTCCCCCCACCCTCAGTCCAGCATATGCCCCTCTCTTTAGACCCCCCTCCCTCGTTGTAGTTCTAATAACTACACCAGTGGGGCCCCCCCAAATGCTGGCATATTTCCCCCTTCTTTCCACTGTCGTCCGGCTTCCCCCTGGCCTCCCGGTCTCACTTTTAAAACGAATTACGGCCAGCAGAGGATCGGCGGTTAAGTAGCGATTCTATCAGGATGCTGTCATCCTCTGCCACACGTTCCCTCTGTTGTGGTCCCGCCCCTCCTCTGACATCACATCCTGTTTGGGTTTGGGATGGACTATGACAGAGGGAATGTGCAGCAGAGGCTGATGGCAGCCTGCTAGAATCGCTACATCACCGGGGATCCTCTGCAAGCTGTAATTAGTTTTGCAAGTAAGACTGGGGGCAGGGGGAAGCTGGACAACAGTAGGGAGAAGGGGAAAATTGGGGAATCCCCTAAAGCCGCGGAGTCAAGGGTACCCACAGCACTGGCATCAATGAAGCACTTCCCGACTGTCCCCACCACCACCACAATAAGCTCTGACATTGGTCCTCCTAAAGCAGGAGCAGCAGCGGCAGTGGATGGCCAGCAAGAGGCAGCGCTTAGGACAGACTTTTTGCTGCCAAAGCACTGCTGCTCCTGCTATAGGAGGTCCAGTCAGTGAATCGGAAAGCCCGATTTTTAAAAGAAAATAAATCGATTCAAATCTTGCGGACTTCAGTATTGAACATGATACAGCAGGTATTATCAATGTAGTGTTCATGCACTAAAGTCAGGCTTCACCAATCAGGAGCTGCTTTGACATGCAGGATGTTTCGGTCAGAGAATACCGCAAATGACCGGGACCGTGAACCGCAAATGACCAGGGGAACACTGTATACCGCAGGACCGTGAAGTTCTATGCGGTTTACAAAATAAATTGAACATTGAGATTCAGTAAGTTTTCAGATGCCTCCTAAAATCATCCAAGTAAGTGTTTGAAGTCATGGTTAAGGTATTTAAATCTTTGTCCCAGGACACTGCTTGATAAGACAAAAGACGATCGTGGTACTTTTTGAATTTGCATCCTCTTACAGATGGAAAGATAAAGTTAGTATGTGAATGTCTAGTATGTTTGTTAGTGGTGAATGAGAATGACTTTGTAAGATAATTGGGAGAAAACTCAAACAGGGCTTTGTAACAAAAACATCCAAACTTAAACCTGATCCGAGCCTCCACTGGCAAATCAATGCAATTTATGGAAGAAAACAGTGACGTGATCATACTTCCTCAGTCCGAAAATAAGCCTGACCACTACATTCTGCACAATGCGCAGCCTCTGCAGATTTTTCTGTGGTCCTGCTAAGTGAGCAATATTACAATAATCTAATTGGCTCATTACCAGGGATTGAACCAAAAGCAACATGTAGCATGCATATTTTTAAAATAAAGTTTGTAAAGTATTACTTTATTGCAAGGAAGGACCAACATAACTTTTTGAAATGGAGGTTTATTCAGATATTTTTTTATATGAATAGTGAGTTTTGGAGATAGGTTACAGGCAGTTTTTCTGCTGAAAATGTCACTTATTATTTTGTGATCAAGGCATATTGTTAATCAAAAAATAAATAGATAAAAAAGACAAACCTTGTAGTTTTGGGTGGAACACTGCACTTTGGTAAGAGCTTTTCAACTCACTGTCTTGAGCCCAATACGTTTTCACTTCTTCTGAGACCAATTTCTTCTCATTAGTATTTGAAAATGCAAGAAATTCAGTAGGAAGTGGAATGAATAAATCATATTCTTTCTGGTCATTTATATACCGTGGATGTTTTATCTATTAAAACAAGAAATTATTATCAGAAAGGTGAGAAGTAATAATGCAAAGAAAGATTCTTATACAATTGCAGAATATGTGACAATGTAAACATCTGGAAAAGTACTTTCCCACTCAGGATGCATAGGCTCTTTTAGAAACACAGACCACAATGGAAGGCAAGAATCCAGGATTTTGAGGCGGGAAAGGATGGGTGGGATGACAAGGAGAAAGAGATAAGGATAGCCCAAGTGAAAAAAGAAAGGGTGAGGAGAGGGTCAATTTCTGGACAAAACTGCATGGTGACTTCAGGAAGGAAGGCACCAGTGGGACTGCCAGGTGAATGAGGTAGCAGGGCTGAAGAATTAAGGAGATGTACATACAGAGTAGGATGAAGGTTATCCAGCTTAAAGAGATTTAAACCTGCGTGATAGTCTGCCCATCATGCTTCCTGGACATGCTATTTTCTCTATCTCCTTTTAAAAGTTGAGTGGGGTATGCAGGCTCTCATAGTACAGGGGAGAAGGCTGGCCTAAGAGGACACCAAGTACGTCACAGGTCGTGTCGAGGTGGAAAATGACATATTCTTTCCCAAGGGACCCTCGGTCACAAGGGGGCACCCGCTCAAACTCAGAGGAGGGAAATTTAGTGGTGACACCAGGAAGTATTTCTTCACAGAAAGGGTGGTGGATCAGTGGAACAAACTTCCGGAGCAGGTGATCAGAGCCACCAGCGTGCTTGACTTTAAGAATAAATGGGACATCCACGTGGGATCCCTGCGAGGGTCGAGTTAAGGAGCTGGGTCATTAGCACTCAGACTTAATGGGGTGGGTCAGTAGAGTGGGCAGACTTGGTGGGCTGTAGCCCTTTTCTGCCGTCATCTTTCTATGTTTCTATGTTTCTATGTACAGCATGTACAGTATAGTGAAGGAAAGGGACTAAGAGCAAATCACCAGTTTTCATAGCTTAAAGAAACATCATTGCTTCCTATTGAGTGCAGGATTGTTTTTAAGGTTCTTTTATTAATTTTTAAAATATTATCGAGCAATGTTTCTGTGGTGCTGGTTTGCACTCATAGTCTAAAGATTTATCAGACTGCACGTTTACTGCAATCTGTTCAGGACTGTCTATTGGACGTCCCATCTTTTCAAAATGTGAGGTTGGAGAAATATTGCTCTGCAATTTTTTTCTGTTGCTAGCCCAAAATTGTGGAACTCTTTGCTTTCAGATCTGCGGAAGGTGCAAACTGTACATTTTAAAAAGGTTTTGAAAACATATTTTTTCCGCAATATTTTAGAACATATGAGTTTAGAATGATTTTATGATTTTAATGTTAGTCATTAGAAGTTTTTAGCCTGGACAAGATAAATGGTTCAAGGGAGATATGATAGAGGTCTATAAAATACTGAATGGAGTGTAACAGGTAGACATGAATCGCATGTTTATTCCTTCCAAAAATACTAGGACTAGGGGGTCATGCAATGAAGCTACTAAGTAGTAGATTTAAAACAAGCCTGAGAAAATATTTCTTCACTGGGTTGGCCACTATTGGAAATATGATACTGAGTTTGATGGACCTTCGGTGTGTCTCAGTATGGCAGCTCTTATATTATTACATTCTAAACAAAACAACCGGGTTGTTTACTGAGATTCTGAACAAATCCCAAAATGTTTGTGCATGCTCAACAGTATTAAATAATAGCATTGTACATTCTAACATGTATAATACTGTAATTAGAGCATATGGTAGATGTACATTAATATTAAAGCACACTTATGACGTACATGAGTATTCCAAAGGTTCTGCATGAACGAACATACATTAATCTCGAAACCACTATAATGATTGTTCAATTGATGATTGTGATGGAATGGGAAGATTAGGTTTTTACCTCAATAATCTTCTTTCTGGTAACAAGGTATACAAGTCCTGACAAGTGAGTCCTGACAAGTGGGTTAACTTCCTTTAACCACAAACTGAGCAGAAGGCATCATTTACATTTTTTTCAACTCTGCCTCATTCCTCAGTGGTCTGTACTGCATCTTTTCAGTTTGTACCAAGGCAGTTGATAACCACTACAACAAGAGAAATAAGAAAGAGGACTACAGGAACTTTCCCCAACAAAACACTTCTGTTCTGCTCTGTAACAATATTATCATACAACACAAAATGGAACAACTAAACCACCTATCTGAGTGCAACCAGCACTAACATTTATGGAGTTGTATACTCTCAATTGCATTTGTATTCATAATACCTGACTGGTATGAGAAGATCTCAAGTTCTGGACAGATATACTTGTCAGAAATATTAAACAGGCAAATGGTTGCACTGATTGATATGCCCTATTACCAGAAATATTATGAAGGTAGAAACCTAATCTTCCCTTCTGGTATACAGGGCACACAAATCCTGAGAAGTAGGACATATCAAAGCAGTCCCTTGCAAATAGGGCATAACAGATGAGCCTGCGCTTAACACTGAGGACCCCAAAGCAGCATCCTTTTGTGCTGCTATGTCCATTCTAAAAAGCTTTGTAAAGGTATGAAGTGTGGACTATGTGGTTGCCCCAGTGGCGTACCAAGGGGGGGCGGTAAACCCAGGGTGCACGCCCCAATGGGGTGCAAGCTGGTCACCCACCGGGGAAAGGCTGCCACTGGCCATCGGGAACAGGCCGGCGCCGAGTTCACCCTCCCTGCTTCTCTTCCCCACAGGCCGACCAACTCTCGCCGCCTGACATCAATTCTGACGTCGGAGAGGACGTTCTGGGCCAGCCAATCTCTGCCTGGCTAGCCCAGAACGTCCTCTCCAATGTTAGAATTGACGTCGGGCAGCGAAAGTTGATCGGCCCCTCGGGGAGGAGAAGCAGGGCGAACTCGGCGCCGATCTGTTCCCGATGGCAAGTGGCAACCTTTCCCCGGCGGTGGTGGTAACAGCATGTTTCCCAAAGATGGTGGCAGGGGGGAGGGCAAGGAGAAAGAAAGAAAGAAAGGGGGGAGACAGGGAGACAGAAACAAAGAAAGGGGGCAGGGTGAAAGAAAGAAAAAAATGGGGCATGGGGAGAGAGAGAGAGAAAGACAGACATAGAGAAAGAAAGGAGGCATGGAGAGAGAAAGAAAGAAGGGGGCAGGATGAAAGAAAGAAAGAAATGGGGCACAGAGAGAGAGAGAAAGACATACAGAAAGAAAGGGGGCATGGAGAGAGAAAGACAGACATAGAGAAAGAAAGGGGGCATGGAGAGAGAAAGAAAGAAGGGGGCAGGGTGAAAAAAAAAGAAAGAAATGGGGCACGAAGAGAGAGAGAAAGACAGACATACAGAAAGAAAGGGGGCATGGAGAGAGAAAGAAAGAAGGGGGCAGGGTGAAATAAAGAAAAAGTTTGGGGAGGGAATGAGATCTTCAGGAGAGAAAGCATACAGGAGGCTGAAAGAAGGGAAGAAATATTGGATGCACAGTCTGAAGAATAAAGTGCAACCAGAGACTGATGAAATTACAAAACAAAGGTAGGAAAAATTATTTTATTTTCAATTTAGTGATCAAATGTGTCCGTTTTGAGAATTTATACATGCTATCTATATTTTGCACTATGGCCCCCTTTTACTAAACCGCAATAGTGGTTTTTAGCGCAGGGAGCCTATGAGCGTCGAGAGCAGCGTGTGGCATTCAGTGCAGCTCCCTGCGCTAAAAAACGCTATCTTGGTTTTGTAAAAAGAGAGGTGGTATATTTATTAATAATAATCTAATATAATAAAATGGTAGGCCGCGCATGCGCACTAAAAAAAACGTGTTCCCTGATCCGTCGCGAAAACACGATTGCGCATGCGCGGGTTTTACTTCACCACTTGCTCACGGTGGCTTTCAAATAAAAATAAAAAATTACACAGCTGCAGCGGCCTTCCTCACCCCCCGCCTCTCACTGTCAATGGTACCGCCTCTCTCGAACTGCACCAGGATCGAGAGAGGAGCTGCAGCGCCGGCTTTCAACTTAAAACAAAAAAAATTAAAAAACCCCAACTGGAGATCGCCGCTCTCACCTGGCTCCCACTGTGCAAACCCCCCCCCCCCCAACTGGAGATCGCCGCTCTCAACCCCCTCCCCCCCCCCAACTGGAGATCGCCGCTCTCACCCGGCTCCCACTGTGCAAACCCCCCCCCAACTGGAGATCGCCGCTCTCAACCCCCTCCCCCACCAACTGGAGATCGCCGCTCTCACCCGCTCCCACTGTGCAAACCCCCCCCAACTGGAGATCGCCGCTCTCCCCCCCCTTCCCCCCAACTGGATATCGCCGCTCCCACTGTGCAAACCCGCCCCCCAACTGGAGATCGCCGCTCTCCCCCCCTTCCCCCCAACTGGAGATCGCCGCTCACACCCGCTCCCACTGTGCAACCCCCCCAACTGGAGATCGCCGTTCTCACCCCCCTCCCCCCCCAACTGGAGATCGCCGCTCTCACCCGCTCACACTGTGCAACCCCCCCCCCCATGGGAGGATGCGCCGCAGCAAAGTGCTGCACAGGTACTGGAGAGGGAGAGACATATCGCTTCTGCACCGGTACAAACATCCCTCCAGCGTTGGCACTCGCTGCACGTTAAACAGGCTGCTTCGGCCTTTCTCCTGCAGTTGAGTCCCTTTGCTGCTTCACTGATTACGTCATCAATGACACAACAGAGAGCCTCAACGGCAGAAGAAAGCAGAAGCAGCCTGTTTAATGTGCAGCGACTGCCAACGCTGGAGGGAGGTTTGATATTAAAGTCATCTTGCTGGGAGGGTCGCAGAGTCAGCGGGGGTTGGGCTAGGAGGGGAGAGAAGCATCTGCCTTGGGTGCTTCAGGCAGCAGCAGCATTTACAATTCGCTGCTGTTGCTGGCTTCAGGCCTTCCTCTCTGGCCGGTCCTGCCTACTTCCTGTTTTCATGAAGACAGGACCGGCCAGAGAGAAAGACCTGAAGCCAGCAACAGCAATGAATTGTGAATGCTGCTGATGACCAATGAAGTAGTTAAATGAGGAAAGGGAGCAGAGGGGGAGAGAATGTCTTGGAGGGAAGGAGGAAGGTATGCCAGACCAAGGCAAAAGGAAGGAGGAGATGGAGAGAGGCCATATGGGAGAGAAAGAGAGAGATAGAAAGAGAAGAGAGGGCAGTGAATGGAAGGGGCAACATAGAGGGTGAACAGTATTCTAGCACCCGTTAATGTAACGGGCTTAAAGACTAGTAATAATAATAATAATTTTATTCTTATATACCGCCAAAGCCATGGAAGTTCGAGGCGGTTTACAGCAAGAAGCGCTGGACAATCAGCAAAGAAGTTACAATTAAAGTCAACAGTACAATCTTACATAATGAAAGAGTTTGAAAGCTATATTGTTCTTAGCAGAGCTGTGTAGATTCTCAGTTTACAAATCGATTGAACAAACTCGTTTTTACCAATTTTCTGAAATTGAAGTAGGAAGAGGAGAGCGTGATCAAGTTACTAAGCCAATCATTCCATTTGCCTGCCTGGAAGGCAAGAGTTCTGTCCAGGAATCTTTTGTATTGGCAGGCTTTAATTGTCGGATAGGTGAACAGATGTGTTCTTCGTGTGGGCCTAAAAGTGCTTGCCAGATTAAAATGGGAAACTAGGTAAGTGGGGGCCAGACCAAATATTGATTTATAACACAGACAAGAGAACTTAAACAGGATTCGCGCCTCCAGGGGCAGCCAATGGAGTTTTTGATAATAGGGGCTTATGTGTTCCCATTTCTTCAACCCAAAAATTAGTCGAACTGCCGAATTTTGAATGACTCTTAGAATGTTTTTTTGGAAGGATCCCAAGTAAATGATGTTGCAATAATCAAGCAAGCTTAGGATGGAATATTTGTCTATTTTTGTATAGTTGTTATTGAGGTGGCATTGCATAAAGTCATCTGCCTTGACCTCTTTAAAAACCCGCAGAATATAAATGATAATTAACATTTTCTCTGCGTACAGTGTGTTTTGTGTTTTTAAAATTTTATTGTTGGTAGATCATTTTGACTTGGCCACGAAGGTAAGGGGGAGGGAGGGAGGGGAGCTGCTGAAAGACATCTAGTAATCCTTGCAGGCTTGACTGTGCAGGGAATTATTTTTGTAAAATCATGTTTTGTTATGTGACTGGCATTATTTAGACTTTAATTTCTTTGAATGAATAGAATGAAAATGATATAAAATTACTTGCTTGTTTTTTTGTGCGTGCGCTGAAGGAAAGTGGAAAGAGAGTGGGCTGAGGACGCTGAAGGGAAATGGGGAAGAGAGAGTGGGGAGAAGACGCTGATTTATAAATTGACAATTGTACAGAATATTGTTTCTTTTTATACTTTAATATAATAAGTTCAATATTAAACAATTCAAGGCTTGTGTGGATGGAATCAGGTGGTTTGCGGGGATGAGGACCGAGCTTACGGGGATTAGTCCAATGAAATGGTATTTTCTTATTTCTCATTATTTGTTTTATTTTTATTTGTTAATTTGTAAAGTGGTGATTGTTATGTATCAGTTTTTTCAAATTTACATCTACTGTCTTTATATTTTGCACAGTATTAGAGGGCATGTATTACTGTTTTTGTGGTGTTGTAGTGTTGCATTGTATGCAAAGTCTGGTTTCTTGGCGGTTCAGTTTAACTTTTGTCTACATATTTCTATTTTTAGTTTGTGATTATTCTATATTGGGCGAGGGTGTCTGTCTGTGTGTATGAAAGGGACATGGCTTTCTGATAGCATCGACTGTACAGGAACAATTGACTAGGCAGGATCTGGCTTGTTTAGTTTTACAATGTATGTGTTGGTGTTCTAGTGTTCACTGCAGTGTTTAAGATGCTGCCTTTTCCTAGGTACACTCTTGTTGTGCGATATGTGGATTGTTACTAAAAATCATATTTTTCATATAGATGGGGGGGTGTCAAAAAATGATGGGCCCCGGGTGTCACATATGCTAGGTACGCCACTGGGTTGCCCTACAAATCTCCTTAGGTAAAATTGTCAATCTTCCACCCATGAAGAAGCTACACCACTGTTGGAATGTTCTCTCAAAGATACTGGAAGCTGTTTGGCACCACCAATATATGCTGATGAAATCGCTATGCAAAATAGATGTCTTATATGCTGGCCTGCCTAGCCTGGCTGAATTGGTTAGGACCAAAATATAATTGGAGAGCTGAAAGTCATTAGTCACTTCAAGATAACAGATGAGAACTCTCTGCACATCCATCAACATTAACACTTTGTCCAGTTTCTTAGACCCTGTGGACTGGAACAGGGACAGTTAACCCTTTTGATTGACATGAAAAGTCGAAGCCACCTTCAGCTAAAACAGGGGTGTCCAATGTTGGTCCTCGAGGGCCGCAGTCCAGTCGGGTTTTCAGGATTTCCCCAATGAATATGCATGAGATCTATTTGCATGCACTGCTTTCAATGCATATTCATTGGGGAAATCCTGAAAACCCGACTGGATTGCGGCCCTCGAGGACCAACATTGGACACCCCTGAGCTAAAAGGAAGGAACTGTGTGCAGAGAGACCGCAACTTCTTTAACTTTGAGGAATGGCTCTCTGCATGACAGTGCCTGCAACTCTGAGACTCCTTTCAACAAGATGAGAGCTATCAGAAAGACTGTTAAACATAAAGTTGCTCAGAGATGCCTCCTGCAAAGGCTCAGATGGAGCCTTACTGAGACCCTGCAAAACAATGTTAAGGTTTCATGGAAAAGGTTTCAATGGAAAAGTTTGTCTTAAAGGAAGAAGCAAACTGAGTGCCCCCTTGAAGAATCTGGCTATATTTGGATGAGAAGCCAGTGAAACCTTTTCCACTTACGCTCTAAAGCACAAAAGGCCTGCTACATGCACCCTGAGAGATCAACTGCTAGACCCCTCTCGAGTCCAGCTTGCAGAAATGCAAGGATTACTGAAATTAGAGCTCTCAAGGGCTCCACATTGTCTTTAGTATAGCAAAGTTGAAACATTGATCAGACTTAGCATAGACCACGACCATCATCGGCTTCTAAGTCCAAGGAGAGTAGTGATAACCAACCTCCAAATACCTTTTACGCAATAAAGCTGTGTTCTCAAGAGTCATGCTGTAAGCCCAAAGCATTCCGGATTCTCCATAGGCACCAGACCCTATGACAGTAGATCCTGATAAACCAGTAATTTGAGACCTTTGTCTTTCTGCAGCTATACTAGATCTAAATACCAGGGCAAACACAGCCAAACCGGGGTTACCAGAATTACCAATCTCGGGTGGAATGCTATTCTGTGGATGACCTGGCCTTTCATGGGCCATGGGGGAAACACATACAAGAGCTCTTTCTCTGGCCACGGTTGTACTAAGGTGTCCAGTCTGGTGTTACTGGACTCAAATCTTCAGCTGAAGAAACAATCTACTTTCCTGTTAATTGCCGAAGTCATCAGATCGATCGTTGCCTTTCCCCACTGACGCACAATACATTGGCAGGCTTTCCGAAACAACCAGTGCTGGCTGAGATAATCGACTTACACATTCTCCACACCTACTATATGTGTTGCAGAGATTACCTGCAGGTGGATCTCTGCCCAACAGAACTGGGCCTCCAGTCTTTATAGAGCATTTCTGGTGTCTCAATGCCGGTTGACATAAACCACCATTGTCTGAGAGAACACTGACCACTCTGTCTTACAAGGATTTCCCTTAGTGGCTGTAATGCCAGTAATATGGCCTGCAGCTCCAGTCTGTTTATCAGCCATTTCCTCTGAGAGGGCATCCATTGGCCTTAGACTGGCTGGCCATTACAATGACCCCTTCACCCCTCATCAGCTTTAAAGGCTGACCTCTGTCATAAATATCACCCACAAGGCCATCTGGAGGAGGATGCCCCTTACCAGAAACTCTGACTGCAGCTACCAATGCAGGCTGTGCCATGCTTCTTCCATCCATATCAGCAGGATCTGAAGGGAATTCACCTGCCAGGAACAGTGAAACAAAAAAGGTATTCTGGAGTGAGCACCTATGAACCTTTGCCCACAGGACCACCTCTATGGTTGGTGCCTTTGACCCCAGCACCTGGAGATTGTCAAGAGGTCTGAGACTTGTCTCAAGATCTTCTGTTTTTGTGGCTCGAGAAGAAACACACAGCTTTCTGCCCTATTGAAACAAATTCCAAAATAATTTAGGAATTGGGACAGTATTAAGTGGCTTTTCTGGAAACTGACAATCCAACCCAGGTTTGCAACAGTTGAACCATTTTCACCACTGCTTTTTTTCCCTCCAACTTAGATGAGGCTCTGGTCACTCAGTGACCCAAGTATAGATGCACCTATATTCCCACCTGGCAGAGATACACCGCGACCACAACTATCATCTTGGCATTGATGCTAGACCGAAGGGGAGCTAGGAGAAATGTCTTCCCATTACATGGAATCTTAAATACTTCCTATGCTCCAGGAATATGGGAATATAAAGATATGACTCCAATAAATATAGGGAGGCTAGAAATTCCCCCAGCACCACTACCACAATTACCAAACAAAGGCACTTTCAATACAGCATTAACAGTCTTCAAAATCAGGGTTGTTCTCCAGTCATTTGTCTTTCTTAGGCACTATGAAATCATGCCCAAGTCTTCACATCCATTTTCATCTCTGAAAGAGCATGGGCAGGAGTATTTCTGGTGCCTCCCTGCCAGTTGACATAAGCTACCACTGTGGCATTGTCTGAGAAAACTCTGACCACTTTGCCTTCCAGGGATTTCCCCCAGTGGCTGTAACGCCAGCCATATGGCCTGCAGCTGCAGTCTGTTTATCAGCTAGACCACCAAGGAAACAAGGTAGGCCTAGAGTTTTTCCTCTGGGTCCGGGAGAGGAGTTGCTGATGTCTGTTTGGGAAGAAAGGGGAGAACACTGCCTATTCTTGAGGGGGGGGAGGTGATGATGGCAAGGGAAAGTCTCCTGGTTTGAGGGACACCAGTCTGTGAATATGCAAACACAGCAGTGCAAATAGGGAATATCGGTTGCAATTGAAGCAACTGCATATACGTGAATAATCGCAACGCAAATTCACAGATAACAAGAACAGACTGTATGTTCTTGTCTTTTGTTTTTGGCCTAATGGTCTCATCTTTTGGTATGAATGCCAAACAAAAGCAATTGTCCAAGTGATCACTTGTCTTATGATTCTCCTCATTACTAATACCATCCTCCCATTTTATTTTTGCTATTTCCCCTTTGGTCTTCCTCTTGTCATTTATATATCTAAAGGTTTTATCTAATTGGACAATACATTCTTCTTTCTGAACCTTTGCCTATGTTATTACCTTCCCCAGCAGTTTACATTACCACCTCCTTCTGTGTGTATTTGTATATTCTAAATGCTATTCATTTTGACCTCTCATTTCTTCCTTTTTCACCAAACCTTCTCTTTTCCTTGCTAACAATTCTGGCACACTGATTTGTTGTCATTCCAATATTTATTTTTATTGCTGTTCATAGTTCCTTTATTACTCTGAGATCCCCTTTCTCCTCTTAAGACTATTCATAAAATAAACTTACAGGAAACGGGGGGTCTCTCATGCACAATCAATTTAGATATTCTGAAAAACGGAATGGATGAGGATCCCCAAGAACACATAGGGGAAAGTGTGGTGCAGTGGTTAAAGCATCAACCAAGAAGTTGACCCGTGATGCTCCACAGGTGAAAACAAAACCTAAAACTAAAAGACTGTGGAAGCTGATGTTGCTGATGTAGACTTTATTAGTATAGGTGAGTCAATAAAACATCTATAACTTGAAATGTTGAAGAGGACCCAACATGGTCTGTGTTTTGACCTATTAGTCTTCCTCAGAGGTCCCGGTGTATTCTCTTCTGAAGAATGTGGATATGAGAGCCTACACTCAAGCGTAGAACTAGCAACATCGGCTTCCATAGACTTTTTGTTTTGGCAATGGTTAAAGCTACAGCCTCAGCACCCTAAGGTTGTGGGTTCAAAACCACACTGCTCCTTGTGACTCTGGGCAAGTCACTTAATCCCCTCATTGCTCCAGGTACATTAGATAAATTGTGAACCCATCGGGACAGACAGGGAAAAATGCTTGAGTATCTGAATAAATTTATGTAAACTGTTCTGAGCTCCCCTAGGAGAATGGTATAGAAAATTGAATAAATAAATAAATTAGTGAACTGTAATATAGGATTACCACATGAATGCCATCAGTACAATCAATACAATACTTTAGTATACTAGCAACAAAATTAATCTGAGTTTACATACCTGAAAATAGAGGTTGCATAACCAGTTGTCCACATCTGAAAGAATCAAATATTCAATTTTATGGAATCGATTAATTCTGGTATTGTAATGTCCTCGCAGAAAAGGACATTTAAACTTCCCCTCTAAAATAACAAAATTGTCATCACAGAAAGGAAAAGCACCCCAGCCCACAACTCGATCAATATAAATGTTGGCTCCACGCAACAGAAATAGTTCAAAGAGCAGAGTCATGCCTGGTTTCACATCCTTCTCTGTGAGTGGAATCTAGAAAACAAATAAATTGGATGCATTAATCCAAAAATTCAAGCACAGACCTGTGAACATAAATTATAGTGACTACTCAGCTGTAATGACTGTAGCATCCTAGCCATACCTATTTCCAACCAACCATTGTTATTTTATTCAGATTTTTAAATATTTTTGTAAACTATTTTTACTGATATTCTCAATGAATCCTAGTGGGCAAAATAACAATTATCAATACAGGTTCCATGACTAACATCAATATTTTATATAAATCCTCCCTTCAATGTCCCACTCCCTACCCTACCCTACCCTACCCCTCTTGAATACTTAAACCACTCTACAAACAAACTGCAGTGCTAAACCTTTAAATTAAGCAGTGCTGTACAGGCTTGAATGGTCAAGGTCTCCTAAAATGGAGGCCACACTTTGAAAAATCTCTTCTTCAGTCATAATCCAGCAAATTCCACAGACGTTCTCACCATGTGAAGTGGCTCATACATCTGGCTATAGCTAATATTGGAGGTTGCTCCTTTATCCATTGCAATAATAAAGAATGTTTGACCATTAAACAGGCTTTATGACCAAACAAGACGGATATTTGCATACCTTCATGCAAATCCTCCAGAGGAGCAGCCTGGCAATTAGTGCAAGCAGCCTGAGAACCTGGGGAACTGGGTTCAAATTCCATTGCAGCTCCTTATGACTCTGGGCAAGTCATTTAACCTTCCATTGCCCCAGGAGAGTTAAATACTTTTATACAATATGTAAACCACTTTGATTGTTTCCACAGAAAAGTGGCATATAAAGTCCCATCCCCTTTACCTTTACTATTCTGTTTTTCTAACAAGCTTACTCTCATTATAGTGCTTAAATATACCCACACCACTTTCCAGAAGTTGATTAATAGTTTCACTCACAGTAATTAGACAGATCAATTATTTTGAATTCAATATTCAGTAGGGAAGTACTTGGGACCTGGTCGACCACTTTTGGAAACAGGATGCTTGGCCTGATGAACCTTCATTCTGTCCCAGTATGGCAATTCTTATGTTCTTGAGTACATAAGGACACTAGGGCTGATATTAAGAGTGATTTAATGATATATGGAGTCCATTGACTAATTTTATTGCATTCTAATTAGAGTTAATTTGCTTGTTTTGGGGTTTTTTTTCATTAGATTTCTTACACATCCAGGGAGGGTGGGTGGGTGGGGGGAGGGAAATGTATTTTGAGGAGTTAAATTATTTCATTATAATATTGAATTCATATCATATGTATTACTGTTTTAATAATTAAGAAGGGGAGAAAATGAGTGTTTAATGTAATAATTGTATAATTAATAGTGTGTTTTCATGTAGTTTGTATGATTTATCATTTCTATTGCACTATCAAAGTTTTAAAATCAATAAAGATTTACAAAAAAAAGAGTAATTTGATGAATTCCCCCTTAACTGCCAAATAAAGTAGACCAAATAAAATAAATTTCTATAAAAATAAAATAAATCTCTATAAGAATATATACTTAGAAATATTAGCCCTTTAAATTTAACTCAAAAATACACATGGAAAGTTGTTCCATACATGCACAGCCTCATTTTAGATAAATATAGAAATCAGAATTCATATAGCCAAGTTGGGATGGGTTTGATTCCAGTAGTATTTTAGAACAAAATCTCCTCAGGAATGTGTATGTATGTGTAGCATTTATGGCGATAGCATCCATTCTATAAATAAAAGTGTGGGGGAAAAAATTATTGGAGCAAAAAAGCTACTTACATGTGTAAGCTGTGAAATACCAACCCACATATGTATGTGTCAGCACTTACATGTACAGTATATATCAGACATTTTACAAACCTTCATATTTAACTGCTGCCAATTAGAAGCCACATGCATTATTTAATTTTAGTTGGGAGGGAATGTAAACAATGGAGGATAAAGAATACCTCCTTTTTGGGTCCTTTTACTAAGCGGTGGGATTTTCTCTCTATAAAATGATCAGTTTTCTATTTGTATTAATGACCATTAAAATAAAATTACTGTGTGAACACTTACCATCACCTATTCTGTAGACCAGGGGTACCCAAATGGTCGATTGCGATCTTTTTTTCCCTGCTGCTTTCCCAAGTCAGGCATGGCACGAACAAGCACCGGACTCACAAGACTTCAGCTCCGACTTCAATTCTGACGTTGGAGAGGAAGTTCTGGGCCAGCCAATCGCTGCCTCGCTGGCCAGGAACTTCCTCCCTGACATTAGAATTGACGTTGGAGATGAAGTCTTGTGGGCCCGGCGCTTGTACCGCCAGGCCTGGCTCGGGGAAGCAGCAGGGAGAAATCAGCATGGGGACTTGGGGGTGGGGGTGGGGGTAGGAAAAGAATCGTGGAAGTGGAGAAATCAACACGATGGCTTGGTGGGGGGCAGGGGGAGAGAGAAAGAAAGACAGGCAGGCAGGGGGAGAGAGAAAGAAAGGCAGAAAGAAAGAGGGGCAGGGGGAGAGAGAAAGAAAGGCAGAAAGAAAGAGGGGGGCAGGGGGAGAGAGAAAGAAAAGTAGAAAGAAAGAGGGGTCAGGGGGAGAGAGAAAGAAAGGCAAAAAGAAAGAGGGGGACAGGGGGAGAGAGAAAGAAAGAAAGGCAGAAAGAAAGAGGGGGCTAGGGGGAGAGAGAAAGAAAGGCAAAAAGAAAGAGGGGGGCAGAGGGGAGAGAAAAAGAAAGGCAGAAAGAAAGAAATATTGGCTTTACAGAAGAAGGAAGTACAACCAGAGACTCATGAAATCACCAGACAACAAAGGTAGGAAAAATGATTTTATTTTCAATTTAGTGATAAAAATGTGTCCGTTGTAAGAATTTATATCTGCTGTCTATATTTTGCACTATGGCCCCCTTTTACTAAACCGCAATAGCGTTTTTTAGTGCAGGGAGCCTATGAGCATCGAGAGCAGCGCAGGTCCTTCAGTGCAGCTCCCTGCGTCAAAAACTGCTATCGCGGTTTAGTAATAGGAGAGGGAGTATATTTGTCTATTTTTGTATAGTTGTTACTGAGGTGACATTGCATATTTAAAGTCATCTGCCTTGACCGCTGGAAAAAAAAAACAAATTCAAATGATAATTAACATTTTCTCTGCGTTCAGTGTGTGTTGTGTTTTTTAAAATTTTATTATTGGTAGATCATTTTGACATGGTCATTTTTAAAAGTAGCTCGCAAGCCAAAAAAATGTGGGCACCCCTGCTGTAGACAGTGAGGGCTCATGAGGTAATCTGATGCTAACCAGTTAGCACTCATTAATGTGGATGCAATGTTTAGTGCAGGAATGCCCAATCTCTGTCCCTGACACACCCCTTCAAAAGAAAAGCAAATATTTTATAGTTCCTGGATTAGCTAGCACTAAATTGGCAGTTATTGCAAAATGTCTGAGCGTGTCCTGTAGTATGCCATTTTAAGCTGCGCTAGGTGTATGTTAAAGCAGCTCAGTAAAATGGCCCCTTAATGCTTCCTGTAAGTGTAAATCCCAATGTGCAAACCTCTTATGTCAAATATTTGCATAGTTTCATTTTAACCTTTCATCCCACAACTTACAGATCAAGGCGGCTTACAAAACACAATACAATCAGTTAAAACAAGAAAAGAATGTTGTTATCAATAGGAAAGACCTAATCTAAATATTGAGGAGAAAAAAAAGCAATCTTTTGGCTATGGTCTCATGAATGCCATCTTCTCGTGTCCACTGATAATCTAAAAATTACCTTAAATTAAACGCCAAATTGAAAAAAATGAGTTTTCAACATAAACTTCAATTTTGGAAATGAAAGTTCACTTTGAATAACTTGTGAAAGGTCATTCCATTAGAATGGAGAGAAAAAGAAAAAAAGCAGAATTATGAGTTGATTCAGAATGATCCAAATCTCAAAAATTGGTAAACAAATATTAATCTCCTCAGCTGGACGTCCTACAATGGAAAGATCATTGCACCATTCTAATAAACAAACCGTTCAAAAATTCAAAAAATAATAATAATAAAGAAAGGCAATCAGTACAGGCTTAGTTTACCCTTCGTGATGACCAATAGCCTCAGGCAGATATTCATGAAGTGACAAGCACTAAGACTACCGTCTTAATAAATTCTGCCCCGTACATCATAATGCCATAATCTTTAATGAGTAGGCTGATAAAAATCAGGTGCAAGAATCCATCCAGGGTAAAAAGACCAGGGGAAAAGAATATAAGAAAAGGGAAGTGAAAAAAGTACCTTATAAGTCCAAAAACAAATCAAAAACTACTAACAAAAATAAAAATAAAAAAGACAATAAAAAAGTCAAACATGTCCCAATCCTCATTCAAAAACTCAATCAAACAAGCATGAAAAGTCCAGAGGAAATACAGAGTACAGAAATTTTAAGAAAGCGGAAAAATAAAATATACAGTTTGCTAAGAAATTTCCAAGAGGACCTGTCGCAAATTACAAAAATACAGCGAAATATACAATATACAGTTTGTTAAGAATTTTCAGAGGGGGCCTGTTAAGAAAAGGTCGCGAATTACAAAAAAATACAGCGAAAATTACAATATACAGTTTGTTAGGAATTTTCAGAGGGGACATATTAGATGAAAGGTCCCGAATTACAAAATACAGTTTGATTAGGATTTTAGAGGGGGGGGCATATTGGGAAAAACGAAACAAGAAAAAAAGTGTTAGGTGAAGATTTTGTGTAGGTGATATATCTATCGAATAAGGCAGTTTTTATGAGTTTTCTAAAAGCGTTGTAGGTCAGTCTAGCTTTATTAATGTAGTTGTTTAGCCAAAGTTGTTGTTTGTTTGCTTGGTACGCGAAAGTTCTATCCAGAAAGGTTTTGTATTTACAATTGATAATGCTTGGGTATGCAAAAAGATAGCAGTGTCTGGTTTGTCTTATAGGGCTGTAGAATATGAAGTGAGATAGTAAGTACGTAGGAACTAGTCCCCAAACTAGTTTGAAACATATGCAGGAGAACTTGAAAATTATTTGTGCCTCAACTGACAGCCAGTGTAGTAGTATGTAGTAGGGGGTGACATGGTCGCTCTTTTTTAATCCAAATATCAAGCGGACCGCTGTGTTCTGAATAATTCTAAGCTTCCTTACTGTTTTTTTGGGTATACCCATATAAACAATGTTACAATAGTCCAGAGTAGAAAGCACTAGTGATTGCACAAGTAATCTGAACGATAATGGGTCAAAGTATTTTTTGATGGTCTTTAATTTCCATAATTTCCATTTTTTTTACCACTATGTTCATGTGTTCAACCATTGTCAGGTGTGTGTCCAATGTGACTCCCAATATTTTTATTGTATTAGTAATCGGGTAATCGTGGTCTTTTATGTGTAATGTTGTGTTGGTAATTTTATCCGTTGGGCTTGCAAGGAAGATTTTTGTTTTTTCTGTGTTAAGTTTCAGTTTGAAGTTGATTGTCCAATGTTCTATTTCAGTCATAATATGAGAAATATATTTTGAGGTTTCGTTTTAATGTCCCATTAATGGAATGTCCCGGTGATGAAGTGTCTCAATGGTGAAATGTCTCAGTGATAAAATGTCCAGGTGATGAAATGGCCCTGCGACGAGCTGTTCCTGAGATTACATGTTTAGGTGATTAAGTGTCTCCGTGACAAAATGCACTGGTGATTAAGTATCTGGACTTTGAAGTGTCCAGGAGAATAAATATCTCATTTTTCTATTTCTAAAATTAATCACGTTTCATATTTTTATTTTTTATTTTCTTCAGTTTTTACTTAATTGTTGTAAACTGTGTCGAGCGTCCTTTGGTTGAAGACCCGTTATATAAAGTTAAGCTTTATTTTAGTTTAATTTAAAATGTTGCTACTCTTTGGGTTTTGGCCACTGTGAGAATGGGCTACAGGGCTTGTTGGACCATTGGTCTGACCCAGTAAGGCTATTCTTATGTTCTTATTTCCTTATGCAATAACAGAGCGGTTCACAAAATTTTTAAAACATACAGTAAAAATAACTATGTTCCTAAAAGGAAAATAATTTTTTAAAATAAAATTAAAAACTATTAAAAATTAAAAATAAATAAATAAAATAAAATTGTAGGCTACAGTGTTAGTAAATCCTAACCATTAGTTCTTATTACTTATATCTTTTATTTTCTTTACTTAAACAATCTTTGTAAAATATTACTTATTTATTTTTTCCATCAATATAAATGCAAGTATAAATGATATGTAACCAATCTACTTTCCTACATGCATTTTAGAAGATTAATGAAAACTTATTTATTTAGTAAATTCAGAAAATGATTATTGTATGGTTTTAATTGATTGTAAATTCAACAGTTAATGTACATGTTTTATCTTTTTTTTTTAATCGCATAGGACCACAAGGTATTTGTGATTCATAAATAAAGTTTTATGTTATGTTATGTGTTAATGTGGTTAGCATGCGATAAATCACTTAGCACCCATTGATAAATTATCCCCTTAATATTAGAGACTGATGAAATTTTTTTTCTGAGTCTGGTCTGAGACCTTCTGATGAGTGATGAGTGACTGAAGTACTTCATTAGCCCTTAATGTGCACTTCTCGTATCAGCAACCATTTCTATGGATAAGTCATCTGATTCCTCTTTTGAATCCATGTTAATGTCCTGTACTTCCTTTGTTCTAGAACATCTTAGCAAAGTGATTGTTCCTTTCTCATCTATGAAATGATTGCAGGGCAGTTTTACTGGGAATGCTTGTTTCCACACCAATCGCATGGCATTTGTGATCCTTTTGTTTTGTCTGTGTCTTTGTGATGCTGGAGTTAAAGCTGTATGTGCATACTTATTCCATGTGCATTATTTATTACAGTCCTTAACTTTAACTGGGCTTGTTCTACTTTCAGTTCTTGCAATGCCAAGTGCTTTGTTTAGATCAGGTGTGTCCAACCTTTTGGTTTCCTTGGGCCGCATTGGAGGCAAAAAAAATTTCTGGGGGCCGCACAAACACTAACACTAGCTGATGAGCAAAAAAAAGGTTGAGCAGGTCCCACATTTGCAATCACTAACAGGGCCAGATTAAAGGATAGGCCCAGTAGGCACGTGCCTAGGTCCCAAAATGGTCAGGAGGCCCGCCGGTGTGGTGCTTTAGGGCTGTGTGGGACCTCGCATTTCTCCCCACCCTCGCTGGATTTGCCAGCAGCAGCGTCGTGTCTATTGCCTCTCCCCGGCTCAGCAGAACTCCCGCTGACCCTCCCATCCGACCCTCCTACTGCGAGATGACCAACAAACTTCCCCGCTCCAGCAGCCGCAGCACTCTAAATACGCTGCTTCACAGCCTTCTACTGCCCATGATTTCCTTTGCCGCCAATCAATGAAGCTGCTGAGTGCCCAGCAAGAGTAAAGCACGCTCCCACTGATTGGTGCTCAGCAGTAGAAGAAACCAGCCTCGACCGACCAGGTTAGCAGTGAGACAGGAGCCAGAAAGCTCGCTCCTGCCTGCTGCACCTCTGGACCACCAGGGATAAAAGTGGCACATAAAATTGGCAATTTGGGGGGAGGCCTTGGCCCCTGTGGCTTCCTCCGTTCCGACGCCTATGGTGCTAACTGATTAATGCAGAGCATACCTACTCTCCATCCCCAAACATGCCCCAGCACTAAAAAATAAAAAGTAGTTTTTAGCTTGTGGAAAGCACATGCAGATGCCAAAACGATCACAGGGCCTGTTCCCTTTAAACTGAGCAGGTGTCCTCCAGCTGCATTGCTACCAGTAGGGGGTGGTGTTTAAATATTGTATTTACAAATGATAGGGACGGGCAGGATACCAGAAGTATTCCAGAGCTCCCCTCTCCCACACTATTGAAAATGTAAAACAGCACTCCTCACTGGCAGGACTGTAGATAGAACACTCCTGCTCATTGTAGAGGAAACAGTGCACAGGACGTCTGAGCGTGCCTTGTGGTAGTGGTTTTTAACCTGCGGTAAAGCATGCATTAGTGCTTACCATTGTAAAAGGGGTCTTTATTTTCTAAATCATATAACAGCAGTTAACCAGTCCAAAACAACAATCTGAAATTATTTCATCATTCATAATACTGGAATTCGCACCCCGCTCAGATTTTTCACAATAAAATACACCAACTCGGATATAGTGGCAAAAAATGGGCCGCAGCTTTATTTTCATTAAGAACAAACCTTAATAAAATCAACTTATCAACATTTTCAAAAAACAGTGTAGCTTATTCTCAAAATTCTGGAGCTACTCGGTGTCGAACTAGCTCCTCTTCCAAAATTCTCCCCCATTCCCCAATTCCCTTACAGCAAGACTCGTGGTGCCGCAGAGTCCAGCTGCCACCCATGGCGGTATCATACATGAGCAGTTACAAAATTTAGTCATCAAATCTGTTGCATAGCCACACTGATCCAAAATTGTTTCCCCAACGTAGCATTTTTTCCGCAACAAAACTGCGACCAACCCTACAACTCCCCCCCAAAACAAAACCCTCCAAATAGAGAAGCCCCAAACATAGGGAAGGGAAGGGCGGGACAATTTTCCCCACCAACCTAACCTTCCCCACTCCCTCCAAACCCTTAGTTCTCCACTGCCCACCAATTCTCCTCAGAAAACTCCAATCCCAGAGCCCCTTTTCCCAGCTAATCCTTGCTCACTCTCACCTACACCTCTTACTTCCACCCCTCCCCTTACCTAACTTGCCTAACAACCCACTACCCATCCTCCTACCTACCTACTACTATTTAATTAACCCTTACCCCTCCAAAACCATCTTTGCTGGCTCATCCAGCGTTATAAGCCCGCAGATTAATCTGCAAGCCACTTTAAAATATATCTTGTGACCAGCACAATCCAAAATGCATGCTTTGCAATAGTTGCTGTTGGGATTTTTCCATTATTTGCCTGAAGAAGTCAAAGTAAAATAAGGCCCCCTTTTATCAAGCCGCATTAGGGGTTTTTTTTAATCACCGGCCACTATGGTAAAAGCTTTTACCACAGTGGCCGGCAATTTAAAAAAAAACCCTAACGTGGCTTGATAACAGAAGGCCTAAATAAATTGGCCTAATTAATATTAAATTTATTGTTAATTTTATTATGATTGTCGTTTATCTTATTTTGTGTCATGTTTAATTAAATATTTTCAAGGAAGAGAAATTGGATAAAGGGAAGATATGCAACATGAAATCCTGTCATCACTGTCTAGGGGTACTTCACATTAACCATGGAAATGCATTCCAACATCTTCTACATTGGTTTAAAATGAAACAGGATTGTCTGCTGAAAAAAATGTCATAACCCACAGCCACTGTTAAACTATTTACAGTATCAGTTTTCATTTAAAACAGATTTAACATTTTCCTTAAGGGCCTGTGGGAAACCTAAACGCATTATACTCAAATAACAGACAAAAGAAATCCTTATTCAAACCATGAACTTCATTGGGCTAGTTGGGGTCTTGCAACTGATGTTACAGATTAATAAAAAAGTGCTTGAAAACACAAAGGTCAAAGCCACCACCTACAGTACTGAATAATTTAAGAAAAGGAAAAAACTGGCATATCCTCACCATAATTTATTTTTGGTCTTCTTGCTTTTGTTTAAGAGAACACAAAACACATATCCTTTCAATTTATTTGTGTAAGAAGTTTTGGTTCTGATAGTATCATCTTTTTAAATGTCATATTATATGAAAAGGAATTTATAAATTTCATAAAATAACTCCATGATATTGCAAGTGTAAATATATGGATACTCGGACTGTCTAGCCAGTAAAACAGTCTCATTATCCTCTCCTTTACTAAACCATGATAGAGGTTTCTACCGCAGCATGAAGCACTAAATGCTCCGACAGAATTCCTATGAGCGTCGGAGAAGCGCTGGAGCATTTAGCGCCCCTGGCCGCAGCAGAAACCTCTATCACGGCTTAGTAAGAGGGGGCCTATATTTGTGCAAGATAGATATATTTTATATATTTCCGTATTTATATTCCTCTCTATCGTTCACATCTAGGTGGAATACAATTTCACGTACCCATCTTGTGTCAATATAATAAAACATAACTTGAGCCATCTTAAGCCAAAGACTAATTTTACAGATGAATACTATATAGAGATCCTTTTCCTCAGCTGTGATAAAAAGTGGCCTTGAAATGCCCATAAATGAATTCATCCCACACGCTAAGGCCATTTTTTTACCACAGCCCTAGAAAGGCAGATTTTCTAATTTTTGTATTAATGGCCATTAAAAAAAAAAAAAAAATTACCATGTTAGCTCTTGCTGCCATCCATTTTGTAGGCGATAAGAGTTTACACGGTATTCCTGTGGAACCAGTTAGTGCATACTAATGTTGAGGCATGGTTTAGCACATGAATGCCCATTCTGTGTTACTACACATACATTTGACAGTTACAGCAGGACAACAGAGCATGTCTTGAGGCGTGCCATTTTAAGCGACATTAGTATGTTAAGTGCAGCTTAGTACTTAGCACTTTAGAACTTTAAGTGCATTAGTACTTAATGCAGCTTAGTAAAAGGGCATTATAATTAAGAAAAAAGTTTGTGTCCTCTTAAAGTGTGAGTTGTAGGGACCATAATAACTAGGGAGGTTAAGGGCAGGCCTGAAGGTTCTGTTCTGAAATGCCCTGAAAGGGTACTAAGGGACAAATGTACTAAAGGTCTGATATACCAAGGGTTTTTCCTCATGCTGCCTCTTTTTCACTGCAAGATTATCATGACCATTTATTTTTTTCCTTAAAATGGGACAGGACCCCATGGATTCCCTCCCCCCCCCTCCCCTCACGATCCTCCAGATCCCGTACTCCATTAAATATAGTGCAAAATATAGACAACAGATATAAATTCTCAAAACTGACACATTTTGATCACTAAATTTAAAATAAAATTATTTTCCTACTTTTGTTGTCTGGTGATTTCATGAGTCTCTGGTTGCACTTCCTTCTGACTGTGCATCCTTCCTTCCTTTCTTTCTCCCTGCTCCCATTTTCTTTTTTCTGTCTTTCTCTCTCCCTGCTCTCCAAGCCACCCTGCTTCCCTGACACAGCCTGCTTCCCCCGCCCCCCCCAAGCCAAGCCACCATGCTTCCCCAATGCACCCTGCTTCTCCTATCCTCTGACGCACCCTCCCCCCGCGCCAAGCCAAGCCAAACTACCGTGCTTCCCCGACGCTGCAACACCAAGGCACTTGCAGCAACTGCATTGCATAAGCGCTGGGCCTACAAGCCTCCCCCCCATGATGTCAATTCTGACATCAGAGAGGATGTTTCAGGCCAGCCAGAATTGACGTTGGGGGGGGGGGGCAAGGCTTGTAGGCCCAGCGCTTGTACAGTACAGTCGCTGCAACGCCTAGCCTGCTGCAGCGTCGGGGAAGCAGGGAGAAGAAGGAAGAAATCCTAGGCTTTGAAAATGGGACATTTTGGGTGTGCTTCGGGACAACGGGACAAGGTAATTAAAAACAGAATAGTCCTTTTCAAAATGGGATGTATGGTCACGTTAAGCAAGATGCAAATATCCTTTATCATGCCTGGCCCTAGATTAAGCTGAAATGTAGATCTACCTGCTCCTCCTTTCTTCCTGACACAGGGACTTGGAGACTCTTCCTTCATGGTGCGTTAGTGTAATTTGTGCAGGCTGCCAGAGCCTGCCTGAAGTCACGTGCGTCTGTGGGCGGAAGCTTCTCCTCTGACGCAATGAAAAAAATATTTTTTCTACCTTTTGTCATTTCTACTTTAATCATCTTATCTTTACTCTCTTCTTTCCATCCAGCATCTGTCCTCTGTCTCTGCCCCTTCCATCCACTGTTTGCTCGCTCTCTCTCTCTTCCATCCACTGTCCACCCTCTCTATCTTCTATCCACTGTCTACCCTCTCCCCCTTCCATATGGTATCTTCCCTTTCTATGCTCCTTCCATAAACTGTCTGTCCTGTGCCCCTTCTCTCATTTCAGCTTCACCCCTCTCCATTTTCCTATCTGTCTCCACCCCCTCCCCATGCTCTGTCATTTCTCTCTTCTCCTTTCCTTCCTTCCCATCTCACCCTACAGTCTAGCATCACAGTCCTGCGGTATATAAGCTGATTGCTGTGTTATGCTCTGTCTCCTTCTCTTCCTTCTATGCCATGGCATCTGTCTCCTCTCTTTCCCTTCCACCTCTCCCTCCTCCTCCCCCTCCCATTCTATGATCTGACATGTCATCTCCTTCCTTTCCCTCTCTCTCTCCCTCCTTTCCCCCTGATCTGGCATCTCTCCCCTCCCTTCATACCATGACATGTTCCCTTTTCTTCATGGTCTGGCATCTCTTTTTCTTCCTTCCTTTCCCTCCCTCCCTTTTCTATAGTCTGGCATCTCCCTCTCTTCTCCTCTCCCTTCCATGGTCTTCCTTCTCCCTCCCCCAATCAAGTGCAGCATTTTTCTTCTCCCCTCTTCCTGATGGGTACCTCCTCCCTCCCTACCTCTCTCTTTGTCACCACCCTCCTTGCCGGCAGTGCAGCCTTTACAGCTTGCTGCTCTTGCTGGAGTCGGGCCTTCCTCTCTGCCAGTCCTGCTTACTTTCTGCTTCCATGAAGGCAGGACCAGGCAGAGAGGAAGGCCTGACACTGAGAAAGCAGTGAGTTGTGAAGGCTACTTCTGCTGAAAGGGGAAAAAGTTCTATACCATGATGCCGACCTTTGGAGCACCCCCTTATGGGCTGCATCTGTGCCCCCACCCCCATCCTTGGTACATGGCTAGTTTAATAGCCATCCCTAATCTACAATGTTAAAAAAACAAAAACAATGCAACTTTAATTCTATTAGTGATAAGATTGAGAGTTTTAGTATATCATGAAAAATCACTTCTCTCACACACTATCAAAAATAAAATTACTAGTATGCAAGACAAAATTGTTTACCTGAAATGAAATCAAATGTGATCTTGGCAACAATGAAATCAGGTCAAAGCAAAACAGAAAAATTCTGGAAAACTTAAGTTAATATAGAAGTGTTTCAAGTTACCAAAGGTAGAGAAATAGCAGGAAAAAAATAAATCATGAGGCCATGCCTTTAAGAACCAGTGTCTTAAGTTTGATCAACAGAACTAATAAGCTATTTAAAAAAGCCAATGTCATGAAAGCATTTAACTCTGCTTTTACAACCCTTTGGCACTGTAATACGTTTTCATTAATTCTTGTCTATTTTACATAAGGCTCTAATGTCAATCATATCGTATAGCATTTGCTTCCTACAGCTACATTTTCCCTCAGAGTTTTGCACAAGAATATGAAAAAAGTTTCTGTTCTAGTTTTCCTGCTATTGCCGTATTTTATTTAGTAGTGATTAACAGCATCTCAATTCACAGGCACATGCTGACATGCAGAAAATAACCTCTTAGAAAGTGTTAGACTCATCATATTTTATGAATTAATACCTTAGGTCATGCTAATCAATTTTTGATATATGCAGTTTTGATAAAACACTTTAGGGAACAAAATTGTGGGTATGACTAATAATGACAAGGATATGAATCTCATTCTCCAAATGTATTTGAGTTGTACTGAGGGAAGATTTTATCTTCTAAAATATTTACTAAGCATTACATTTTAGTTTTTCTAGTATTTTTAACTTTTTCTTTCTGCATTTATGATTTGAAGCTTGATCATTTGGTGAGTAATAAGGACTAAAAGGGTACCACATAGGGAGAATAACTTTGGTTGTGAAAAGAGACTTTTAAGGCTCTGATTTACTAAGACATTTCTGTATCTGTGGAGAAACAGCTTAGGATGAAGTCATCCAACCAATCTCTGGCTTGAAATGAGCCTAGCAAGATTTAAGGTTCTCTATCCTAAAGGCAGGAAGTGACCCTTCTTTTTCATCATTACCCTGAGTGGTGCAAGGCCTGCTGGACCATCCAAAAGAATATACAGTGTTCCCCTGCAAATTTGCGGTTCGTGAATCACGGACTCACTCATTCACAGTCTGCTCTGACCGCCTCTTCCTGTAGTAAAGTTGGGCTACACCAATCAAGAGCTGCATGTCAAAGCAACTCCTGATTAGCATAGCCTGAGTTTACTACAGGAAGAGGCGGTTGGAGCAGACTGCAAGTGATTATCTTCACCCGCTGGCGCTCCAGCTCCTGCCTCTCCAGCTGCCCTCTCCTGCCTCCCCTGCCTTTTGACAGGCGAAAAATCGTATTTGCAGTTTTTTTAAAATTTGCAGGGATAAATAGCATAACTCCACATGTCCTGTGATTGACTTGATTTCTTGCACAACAAAACCTGTACAAGTGTATTCTACAGCCAAACACTAACTATTATGGCATAGGCAGTAGGGTGTGTTAATTTTGGAGATGTCATAATTTTTAAAAAGCACTAGTGAAAAATGGTACAATCTCATGTAGAAAATCAACAACTAGCTTTAAATTTTGTATACTATGTTATTTATCTACCTGAAATTTCTAGAAAATTATACAAAAATAAATTACTGAAATATGTTTAAGTGCTCTGATAATAGTTTTGATGTGTTTACATTGAATATTAATGCGTTTTGTGCCTCAATTATCTGTTTATCTTACCCATATTGACACTAATACATTGGTATCATTTTCTCATTCACAGGCTTTGAACATATCATTGTCATATCAATAATCTAATATTGAAAATGTCCAAAAGAAAAACAGGACTGCAGGTCAGCACTCATTTACATCATTTCGTGAGATCAGGCAAAGAACTACCTGTTGTTGAACTACCAACTGTTAGGGATCTCTTTAGATAAACGTTATATTTGAGAGACATAAGAGATCAAGACAGGCAAAATTACAGGACTGATGAACTGGTCAATGACCTATATTGTAGACTGAATTCATTTTTTAAAATTGAAGTTTAACATTTAACAAGTGATTAAATAAAATATAATGAAATTTTACAGAACAAATGATTTATAAATGTAAAATAAAGATGCAGAGAAGACTAAAAACATCTATGTAGACAATTTTAAATATACATATGTAGCCATACAATTAGGTAAGGGCCAAAGATTAGATAAGATTCAATTAAAACTCATTTTAGTAAATTAAGCCTCACAAGCAATAAGTAAAACATTAAGATAAGAAGTTATACTCAAAGTTACCAGCTGAAATGAAACAATTACCTCAAAAATAAGAAGAGCCATTTGTTATTGGAAACCACATTTTGTTAGTTTTTAAGCTCCTATTAGTAAGGGAATTCGCTTTGCATTCATATCTATGAATCATCATGACCATAGCCTACCAAAAAGAGGTGTTTAATAGTTGAGCTGACTTCCAGTGTGAGAGAATCATTTGCAGAGTAAGAGCCATAAGAATATCGAGTAACTTAGAATGCCATTTGTCCAGTACATCAGGCAAAGCAAAAGAACGAAAGATAACTGAGAAGAAATAGGAAGTATAGTGCATATAGTTTTCCATACTGATCTCCAAAATGGTTGACTATTTGGGCAGTCATAAATCATATGCTTAAGGTCACCTAAATTTCCATTACAGTGCCAGCATTTATTTTAATTCATTAAATGGGCCCTTTGTAGCTTGCTAGGAGTCCAATATGCTTTATTAAAAATATATATACAGTGGTACCTCGGTTTACGAGTGCACCGGTTTGCGAGTGTTTTACAAGACAAGCAAAACATTCGCAAAATTGGCACCTCAGAAACCGAGCGCGCCTCGATTTGCGAGCGCCCCTCCCCCCCCCACGTGAACCAGCACCCTCCCCCTGCGATCCAGCACTCCCTCCCACCGCCATCGGGCACCCCCCCGCCACCAACGGGCACCCCCCGCCGCCATCGGACACCCCCCTGCCGCGACCTGAGGTCCCCCCAACCCACCCGAATCCTCTTCTTACTTTAGTGTAGCCTCCGCACCGGCACTGGCACCAGCATGTCCTGTGCATTGGTGCCGGTGCCCAAAGATCTGCCTCCTGTGCTGGGCACATGCTCAAGGCCCAGCACAGGAGGCAGATCTTCGGGCACCGGCACCAACGCACAGGACATGCTGGTGCCGGTGCCGGTGCGGAGACTACACTAAAGTAAGAAGAGGATTCGGGTGGGTTGGGGGGATCTCAGGTCGCGGTGGGGGGGTGCCCGATGGTGGCAGGGGGATGCCGGATCTTGTGGGGGGCCTTCGGGGGGAGCAATGCCGGTTCTCATGGGGGAGGGGGAGCAGCACTGCTGGCCTCAGGGGGGAGAGTGAGGGGTGGGAACATATCAAAGCGAGTTTCTATTATTTCCTACGGGGAAACTCACTTTGATAAACGAGCATTTTGGATTACGAGCATGCTCCTGGAACGGATTATACTCGTAATCCAATGTACCACTGTATAGTGAAAGCATTAAACTGGTGGATAGTGTAGGACATTGTATATACTTAAAAAAATTTATCCATTGGTCATCAGATCCTGACCAAGTAGATTCAGATGTCCAAATGAGTTTAGTACAGCTATAGACTATACAGTAGACTGAATTACTTGCTCAGTGGTAGAAAGCAAATTCAAAATTTAGTGGTCCTGTTATAATCACCCATGTTAGGATTAGAGCAAAGTTGAAATCCATGAGTACTTTCATCCATTTTTCAACTGTTTCTACCACAACGGGAAAACTGCATAAGTCATTAGAAACTGTTGAAAAATGGATGAAAGACCACAAAATAAAACTGAACATGGACTAAACAACATCCCTACTACTCAAAAAGGACAAAGAAATAAGCACTATCATATACTCCATACAACCTACCCTAAAACTTCTCAGGGTGGTGATCGACAGATGCTACACCATGCGACTGCAAATCAACAAGACCATCCAGAAATCCTTCGCAGTCATGTGTAACGTACGACAAATTTGAAAATTCTTCCCTAGTCCTGGGACTTCTAGACCAGTGGTTCCCAACCCTGTCCTGGAGGACCACCAGGCCAATCGGGTTTTCAGGCTAGCCCTAATGAATATGCATGAGAGAGATTTGCATATAATGGAAATGGTAGGCATGCAAATCTGTTTCATGCATATTCATTAGGGCTAGCCTGAAAACCCGATTGGCCTGGTGGTCCTCCAGGACAGGATTGGGAACCACTGTTCTAGACTACCGAAACATCTTTTACCTACCATGCCCCACAGGTATGATAAAGCAATTACAGACCATATAAAACACAGCCCTTAAACTGATTTATTTACTAAGCAAATATGATCACATCACCACCGCATACCTAGACACATACTGGCCCCCAATGCAAGAACAAATATTATTCACATTTTACTGTCTATTATTCAAAGCCTTGAATGATGCTACCCCTGCCTACCTGAATGATCCCCTTATCCAGAACAACTCAACCAGGCCAAGAAGAACCCAGACTCCATTTACTCACCTCCCACCAATCAAAGGCACATGGCGCAGGAAAATGTACGATCGTCTACTAGCAACTCAGGCAGCGAAACTAGATATTCACCTCACCTACTCACGGATAACAACGCCTGATTACAAAACCCTCTGAAGGGAAAAAAAGACCCTGCTATTCAAGAAATTTGTCAAGATGAACTAAAGCCGTACCTAATTATCCCTGCTCTTGTAAATTTCTGCATAAGTCACAGTTTTCTAATTAGTGCCTGTTCCTGTAATTCTCCTGGAAATGTCCAGCTTACTCTTTTGTAATCTGTCTAGAACGGCAATCGGTGGGTATGAGTGGGGGTATGTAATAACAGGCCCATTCTATGCAATGAGACCTAGTTGATCCACATTGACCCACATTGATCTAAGTTCCCAAGTTTATTAATATTTGATGTACCACCATAAGAACATAAGCAGTGCCTCTGCTGGATCAGACCAGAGGTCCATCATGCCCAGCAGTCCATTCATGCAGATCCATTCCTTCTATCTATACCCTTCTATCCCCTTTTCCTTCAGAAAGTTGTCCAATCCCTTCTTGAACTCCAGTACCATACCCTGTTCTATCACACCCTCTGGAAGCGCATTCCAGGTGTCCACCACCTGTTGGGTGAAGAAGAACTTTCTAGCATTGGTTCTGAATCTGTCTCCTCTTTTAATTTTTCTGAATGCCCTCTCGTTCTTGTAGTTTTAGAAAGTTTGAAGAATCTGTCCCTCTCCACTTTCTTTATGCCCTTCATGATCTTATAAGTCTCAATCATATCCCCTCTAAGTCTCCACTTCTCCAGGGAGTATTTCTTTTGGGTGGTTTACAATTTCAGAACTAGAAAAGAGAAGCAAAGATATGTATAGTCTTCAATATAAGGAAAAAGAGAGGAGCATATCAAATGGAAAAACTGAGTCCACCTTCAAATTCCTGGACCCCAAGGTTTGGAATAGCCTACCACAGTATTTGTGTCAAACTCCAACTTATTATATCTTCAGAAGATCATTAAAGACCTACCTTTTCTCCTTATAATGACTGTTCCTTATCCTACCCTCTTCCAGAATCAACATAACCGTGTTTACTTGATCTCAATCTTATTGTAAGATGTAATGATTCCTTGTAGAAACCATATGGTATGGTATAAGATTGGACCAGCTGAGACAGAAGACAAGAACTACAGATGGAAAAGCAGGCAAAAAGGAAGAAGGATCAATGCACTATGCATAAATACATCTAAGAAACGCCATAACAGGATTTAAACATAAAATTGGAACTGCCCCATCCACATCAGCTATAGGTATATACTGTATAGGGTCAGTACTGTTCATGACTCTTGTCCAGCTGTTCCTTCCTGCCCAGTATGAGGCAATGTGGACAATGCAGTAAAGTCCCATTAAACATAAGAGACAGCAGCATTATGTGACATCTTAGATCTTTGTCTTGGCACTTTTTTCCTACTTCTTTTTAGTAGCATATAAAACAATAACAGAAGAAACAGTGATAGAGGTTGGTTCTCATGATTTATTAAGGGAAAAAGAAAAGTTCATGTTTTTTTCTCCCAGACAAAAGTTTACAAAAAAAAGAGAGAGAGATCCAAAATGCTATGAGTATTTCAAATTTGAAGGAGGAGAGTGTTGGCTAGTAGTTAGAGCTATAGCCTCAGCACCCTGAAGTTGTGGGTTCAAACCCCACCCTGTGACCCTGGGCAAGTCACTTAATCCTCCACTGCCCCAGGTAGATTAGTCAGATTGTGAGCCCACCAGGACAGATAGGGAACATGCTTGAAGTACAAGTCCCTATCTCTTTCCCATATGATGCAGGGTCCCTGGAACAAATAAGTATACGAGTGATTAACCGCCTGGTGGGATAGAAAAGAAGAGTTTTAATGAATCAGGAATAGTGGCTCAGTGTTCTGTAAGTCATGATTTTTTTTCTTTCCATGCTGAATAGATATATGCTTATCCTGAATAGCCCCAGGTATTACCTGAATACTTCTTTCAATGATACATGACATTTAGGAAAACTTGATATTCAGACACTAAACACCAAGCAGAGGCTGAAAATAATGTAATGAATCAAGATCCTGATTGACAAGACAGTACTAAGTTCTGTAAAAAAAAGAAAGATGTATATCATGGGGAGACTTACTCTAGAATTTTGCTAGTTAGTTGATTATCCTATAATTCTGTTTGATGATAATGGAAATATGATACAAAGCAAATCATATAGATTACAGTGTGATGTTATGTAATCTAACAAATTCATTAGCTTTCCAAAAAGCAATACATGAATAATTGGGAGTATGGAGGAAGGTAGAGATCAAATAGATATAGAAAAAGACAGGTAGGTAACATAGAAACATAGAAACATAGAAATAGATGGCAGATAAGGGCCACGGCCCATCAAGTCTGCCCACTCCAATGTCCCTCCCTATCTATCTTTGCGGATAGATCCCACATGTCTGTCCCATTTGGCCTTAAAATCTGGCACACTGCTGGCCTCAATAACCTGAAGTGGAAGACTATTCCAGCGATCAACCACCCTTTCGGTGAAGAAGAACTTCCTAGTGTCACCATGCAGTTTCCCGCCCCTGATTTTCCACTGATGCCCCCTTGTTGCCGCGGGACCCTTGAAAAAGAAGATATCCTCTTCCACCTCGATGCGACCTGTGAGGTACTTGAATGTCTCGATCATATCTCCCCTCTCTCTACGTTCCTCGAGTGAGTAGAGCTGCAACTTCCCTAACCGCTCCTCGTATGGGAGCTCCTTGAGTCCCGAGACCATCCTGGTGGCCATTCTCTGGACCGATTCCAGTCTTAGCACATCCTTGCGGTAATGTGGCTTCCAAAATTGCACACAGTACTCCAGGTGCGGTCTCACCATGGATCTATACAGTGGCATAATGACTTCAGGTTTACGGCTGACGAAACTCCTGCGTATGCAACCTATGATTTGCCTTGCTTTGGATGAAGCTTGCTCAACTTGATTTGCAGACTTCATGTCTTCCCTGACAATCACCCCTAAGTCTCTTTCTGCTTCAGTTTTTGTCAAGATCTCGCTATTTAGGGTGTAAATCCTGCATGGATTTCGGCTTCCCAGGTGCATGACTTTGCATTTTTTGGCATTGAAACTGAGTTGCCAGGACCTAGACCAGTGCTCCAGTAGAAGTAGGTCATGCATCATATCATCTGCCATTGAATTATTGTCTGTTGTGCTCTTGTTCACTACATTGCTTAGCTTGGCATCATCGGCGAATAATGTTATTCTTCCTCGGAGCCCTTCTGTCAAGTCTCTTATGTAGATGTTGAACAAGATCGGGCCCAGGACGGAGCCCTGTGGCACTCCACTTATCACCTCTGACATTTCGGAGGGGGTGTCATTCACCACTACCCTCTGAAGCCTACCTCCAAGCCAGTTCCCAACCCAATTTGTCAATGTGTCGCCCAAACCTAAAGAACTCATCTTGCTTAGCAACCTGCGGTGTGGTACGCTATCAAATGCTTTGCTGAAACCCAGGTAGACAATGTCCAGGGACTCACCAGCATCCAGCTTCCTCGTCACCCAGTCAAAGAAGCTGATCAGGTTGGATTGGCAGGATCTCCCCTTAGTAAATCCATGTTGGCGGGGATCCCGTAGTTTCTCCTCGTCCATGATTCTATCCAATTGGTGTTTGATTAGGGTTTCCATTAGTTTGCTCACTATTGATGTGAGACTCACTGGTCTGTAATTTGCCATCTCCATCTTGGAGCCTTTCTTGTGGAGTGGAATGACATTAGCTGTCTTCCAGTCCATCAGGATGTTACCTGTACTAAGGGAGAGATTGAAGAGCGCGGATAGCGGTTCCGCTAGGACATCACCCAACTCCCTGAGCACCCTAGGGTGTAGGTTGTCAGGCCCCATTGCCTTGTTGACCTTGATTTTTGACAGCTCGCAATAGATGCTGCTGGGTGTAAACTTGAAATTACTAAACGGATCAACTGATTTAACCCTTGTCTGTGGCTGAGGGCCGATTCCCTGCACCTCGTGGGTGAAGACTGAGCAGAAGTATTTATTTAACAGTTGGGCTTTTTCCGAGTCCGTTTCTACATAGTCTCCTTCTGGTTTTCTGAGACGTACTATCCCACCCGAGTTCTTATTTCTGTCACTGATATACCTGAAGAAAGATTTATCTCCTTTCTGGATGTTCTTTGCTAGAGACTCCTCCATGCGGAATTTGGCTTCCCTAACTGCTGCTTTGATGGCCCTTGACTTGGCCAGATATTCTACTCTAGAGTCCTGTGTCCCTGATTGTTTGTAAGAGATGAATGCTTTTTTCTTCTCTTTGATGATGTCCGAGATCTCCGTAGAGAACCACTGTGGCTTGTTGTTCCTACTCCGTTTGCTTACTGATTTAACATAGTGGTTTGTTGCTTCCTGTATGGTGGCTTTCAGAGTTGACCACATTTCTTCCACGCTGTCAGTGTCTGCTTGGCTTTGTAGTGCCTGGTGAACGAAGTCTCCCATGTCTTGGAAGTTTGTGTCTTTGAATTTGAGAACCTTGGTCATTGTGGTAGATTTCGTGAAACCTTTCCTGAGATTGAACCAAATCATATTGTGGTCACTGGAGGCCAAAGTTTCACCCACCAAGACCTCTGTGATACTTTCCCCATTGGTAAGTACTAGGTCCAGTATTGCCTGATCCCTTGTTGGTTCAAATACCAGTTGCCTGAGTCTTGCAGAGGAAAGTGTGACCCAATCCACATCAGGCATGTTGAAGTCACCTACCAATACTGTGTCACCCCGCAAGGTGATATTCTCTATATCTCCGATTAATTCCTTATCTAGGTCATCTTGATGTCTTGGGGGTCTGTATACTACACCAAGATACAAGCTTTTGTCCTTCCCTCTGGCCAAATTTACCCAAAGGGATTCCCCAGTATATTGTACATCCGTGATTCTGGTGACCTTAATGTCATCTTTAGTATATAATGCTACACCACCTCCCATTTTACCCTCCCTGTCCCGGCAAAGCAAGTTGTAACCTGGTATGACCATGTCCCACCCGTGGGAGTCTGTGAGCCAGGTCTCAGATATCGCCACTACATCCAGGTCAACATTCCTCATTTCTGTTTCCAAGTCTAGGATCTTATTTCCCAGACTGTGGGCGTTGACGTACATAGCCCTCCATGTTGTGTGTTTGTTGTATCTCAGTGGGGACGATCCCTCTTTATCAACTAGGACCCCATTAGCATTATTCGCATGTCTCTTACACTCCCTAGAATTATTCACATGTCTCTTACACTCCATAGACCCAGAGCTAAAGCTTCAGTAAGGATCAGAAAAATTAAACACCATAATAGGCTATGGATATTTGCCCTCTGGACAAATTTAATGTGGGGTTTTATCATTCCAAGAGGATATGAATGGCATCCAAGCTAAGCTAAAATAACAATGAGACCTTCAGGCATAGTAGAACATGTCTAATTTTACAGCATTCCAAATATAATTAATTAATAGGATGTACTAAACTCATCTGTACTACATGCACAGACAAAAACAGACTTGGATATAGCATGGTCTGATACAAAAGAAAAGAAAAAGCAGGTCTGCATGCAAATATAATGCAATTTTCATTAACATACCATTAAAAAAAAAGGCTTGGCTATACCTCTAGGAGTTGTAGTTAAGATTTTGCATTCATCTTACAAGAATAATGAGATCCCTAATTTTAGCTTTAAATAATATACAGCCTTCCAATACTAGAGAAGAAGCTCTTCAGGTGTCAATCCCTACCCCTACCCTCAGTAAAATATAAGGGACTAATGGATCGTAATTACTCCAGAAGTCAAAATTTGTGGGGAACCCCCCTCCCCCTTTTATAAATTGGAGAGAAATGTCTCCTATAGAATTAATTTTCCACATACCAGGACAGTAATGAATCTCAATAAAGTCATGGCATGTTGGGTATGATCTTGGTCTTTTAAATTTATTGCTACTTAATAGTTACCTTAATAGTTACATTGTGCCAAACAGAACATCCTTCATCTCTATGAGGGCTTCCACGAATTTTCAAAGCCTAATTGTGCATATACTGTAGAAACATAGAAACATGACGGCAGATAAAGGCCAAATGGCCCATCTATTCTGCCCAGCCACAGTAACCATTATCTCTTTCTCTCTCCAAGAGATCCCAAGTGCCTATCCCAGGCCCTCTTGAATTCAGACACAGTCTCTGCTTCCACCACTTCTTCCAGGAGACTGTTCCACGCATCTACAACCCTTTCCGTAAAAAAGTATTTCCTCAGATTACTCCAGATCCTATCACTTCTTAACATCATTCTATGTCCTCTCATTGCAGAGTTTCCTTTCAAATGAAAGAGACTCAACTCTATTTATTTAATTTATTTATTTATTTATTAAATTTTCCATACCGTCCTCCCAGGGAAGCAATGGGGGGATTAAGTGACTTGCCCAGGGTCACAAGGAGCAGTGGGGGTTTGAACCCACAACCTCAGGGTGTTGAGGCTGTAGCTGTAACCACTGTGCCACACTCTCCCCTCATGGACATTTATATTACGTAGGTGTTTAAACGACTCTATCATATCTCCCCTCCAAAGTATACAGATTGAGATCTTTAAGTCTGTCCCCATATGCCTAATCATGAAGACCGCAGACCATTTTAGTAGCCTTCCTCTAGACTGACTTCATCCTTTTTATATCTTTATGAAGGTGCGGCCTCCAGAATTGTACACAATATTCTAAATGAGGTCTCACCAGAGTCTTATACAGAGGTATAAATACCTCCTTTTTCCTACTGGCCATACCTCTCCTTATGCAACCTAACATCTTTCTAGCTTTCGCAGTCACCTTTTCAACCTGTTTGGCCACCTTAAGATCATCACATACAATCACACACTAGTCCCGCTCTTCAAGCTTCGCCAGGCAATTTTATTCATTCCTGTTCATACAGTCAGAATTTCATATCTGTATAATTTTGATTTGATTTTATTTCTTATATACCGCTATACCGTGAGGTTCAAAGCGGTTTACAATGAAGATAGATTAAAGATACATTAAAATAAAATAAATAAAAATGGTACTTTGGATTTCCCTAGCTGTCCCGAAGGCTCACAATCTAGCTAAAGTACCTGAGAAAACAATAAATAAAAATAAAATAAATGAAATAAAGTAAATTCCAGTCATTACATTACATTACATTACATTACATTAGGGATTTCTATTCCGCCTGTGCCTTGCGGTTCTAGGCGGATTACAATATAGAGAATATCTGGGACATTCCAGTAGAATTACATTTCAGGATAGGAGTAAGTTACAGGAACAGTGAAGAGTTATGATATTACAATTTCACAGAAGATATTACTTATTACAGAAGATAATACATATAGCAGAAGATAATGCATTTTACAGAGGTAATACATGTCAACTCGATCAGTTAAGTCGGGTGTAGTGTAGAAGAGTTACAGTACATTCTTGATCACAGACAAGGAGATAATATGGATGAGTGATTCCGAAGTCATTGTTTGGGAACTCATTGGGCGGTGGTTAGAGTGATGGGAGATATTTTTTGAACAGTAGTGTTTTTATTTCTTTGCGGAACTCTTTTATGTCTATTGTTTTGGTCAGTAATTTAGAGATGTCAGAGTCTATTTTGGCTGCCTGTGTCCCCAGAAGGTTGTCGTAGAGTTTCTTACGACAAGTACCGTTGAGTGGTGGATAGGTGAAGAGGTTCTGTGTTCTCCTTTTTCTTGGTGGGTGGTAGTAGTGAAAACGGTTATTTAGGTAACTGGGTGCCGTGCCATGGGTTACTTTGAAAATGAGACAGTAGAGTTTGAATTGTGTTCTTGCTTTTATTGGTAGCCAGTGAGATTCTAGGTATGCATTGGTAATGTGGTCGTATTTGCTGAGTGAATATATGAGTCTGAGGACTGTGTTCTGGATGGTCTGTAGTTTTTTTATTGTGTTGGTCGGGCAGGGTAAGTAGAGGCTGTTGCAATAGTCGACGATACTTAGTACCAGGGATTGGACAATGATCCTGAATTGGTCTTTTTTAAAGAATTTTCTGATTTTTCTTAAATTTCGCATTGTGAAGAATGCTTTTTGGGTGATTTTTTGGATTTGTGTTTGCATTGTACAGCATCTGTCTAAGTGTATTCCAAGGATTTTGAGGGAGTTCTGTATAGGGTACTTGATTGAGTTTACTTCCAGTTCTGTTAGGGATGGTGTTTTGTCTTTCTCTAGTAATAAGAATTTGGTTTTGTCAGAGTTTAGCTTCAACTTGTGATCTATCATCCATTTATCCACTGTTTCCAATGTAGTTTTCAGGCGTTCTGTGGAGATTGGGTTATGTATGTCGAATGGAAGGAGGATGGTAATGTCGTCCGCGTAGCTGAGAGAAGTAATATTTTGGGCGTCTAGGGTGGTGCCTAGGGAGGATATGAATAGGTTGAAAAGTGTGGGAGAGAGGGGAGAGCCTTGTGGTACTCCACATGGATTGGACCATGGTTCAGATAGAATGTCTTTAGATTTGACTCTGTATGTTCTATTTTTGAGGAAGCCTTTGAACCAGTTATGAACTTTACCTGAAATTCCTATTGCGTCTAGTATTTGGAGGAGTATGTAGTGGTCCACAAGATCGAATGCAGCTGATAGATCAAATTGGATGATTAGCAGTTTGTTTCCTTGGCTGAGGTGACTTCGAGCTATGTCTAGTAGAGATACCAGTAGAGTTTCAGTACTGTAGTTGGTTCTGAATCCGGATTGGGATGGGTGTAAGATGTTGTGGGATTCGAGGTACGTGGACAGTTGTTGTGCGACTAGTCCTTCTATTATTTTGACGTATGTTGGGATAGAAGCGATAGGATCTGATGTTAGAAGTTCATAAAGACGATATGCCAAGGAGCGAAAGCTGGTATGCTCCTTCAGCCCTGACGAATGCAGCCAAGCCAACACACAATATTTCAGCCATGAGGTTTCCCAGGAAGTAGTAATGAGTGCCAAAATACAGGCTAGTCATTTAGATCAGAGTCAATGCAATGCTAAAATGCAGGCATGTCATTTGGATCAGATGACCTCTGCAACAGCCAGACAACCGCCACTATCATCTCGGTGCATCAGCTGCAATAAACGGTCAACTGCCACCATTCTCAGATCCGATATCTAGTATGGTATAGAATCAGGGGAGGGGAGGGGCGGAGCTGTGCTCTTAAGTCTCTGCCACTGCTTCTGCTGCCTGCCGCTGGTTTCAGTGTGGCCCCGGCGTCTCCTTGTGCTCACCGTTATCCCCTGCTGGTTCGGGGGAGGAGCGGAGCTGTGCTCATTAAGTCCCTGCTGCTGATTCTGCTGTCTGCCGCTGATTTCAGTGCGGCCCCAGTTTACAAACCTCAGAAACCTCTGCCACTCTAAGAGAAATTTACTGCAAACTAGGGTCATTTTTCTCTGGCTTTTTAAAAATAAGCTCCCCCTTTTACAAAACCGCTATAGCGGTTTTTAGTGCAGGCCAGTGCTCTGAAAGCTCTGCACTGTTCCCGACACTTGGGAGCATCACAGAGCATTCAGCACACCGATCTGCGCTAAAAAACTCTATTACGGTTTTGTAAAAGGGGGAGGGGGAGAGAATGCTCTTTAAAAAGGGGATTGTAAATACGTAACTTTATTTTTCTGGGTGGTGTCATATTATTTTTGCTGTTTAGTAGAAGGGGATTTTTTTAGGAAACTTCTTTGCTCGCCCCACCACAACTTACTTTTGAAAGCCTGGTGGTCTAGTGGTGAAGCAGGGCAGGAGCAATTTTTGTACACTCCAGCCATGTGCTGGGGCAGCCATTTTTGTTTGCGGCTCTGCACAGGGCAGGAGCGTACAAAGATTGTTTCTGCCCTGCTTTACTGCTAGACTACCAGGTTTTCTAAAGTAAGTTGTGGAGGGGACCAGGGGGCTGGAGGGATTTGGTGATGATTCAGAGTTGGCCCTAAGTAGGTTGTGGAGGGGTCCAGGAGGTGGGAGGGAGATGGGGGTGGGTCAGGTCAGTCAGCCATAAGTAAGTTGTAGAGTTTTTAAAAAAGTAAGTCAAGGAGGGGGAAACCCCACAAATAATAAGAAGTCACAAGTGCCGAACCCACAAATATTGAGGGGGAAGTGTACTGATCTTTCCTTTTCAGCCTTTTACTTTCCTGCCTCTCTATCCACTCAAATTTCACACTTGTCCTTCTTTTTACTTTTCAGCAACTTACCAACTTTTCCATCTTCCTTTCTCATGCTCTAACTCTCCCACTTCCCATCTCCCACATTCCCAAGCTTCCTATTCCCTTCTATCTTTCATCTACATTCTCATTACCACATTTCTACCTCTGTACTTACTATCCTCCTCTCATTCATCTCCTTGCCATCCGCTCAGTCTTTTCCACATAATTCCCAATTTCCAGTATATCCCCTTCCTCCGTTCTTATCTCCTTCCCTCTTCTGATATCTCCCTGTCCTTTTTCCGCTATCATCTTTCTGTCCCTCCACCCCATACTCCATAATCTCACCTCCTCTCTTTTCTCCCCCTCATCATCCAACATTGCTCTTGCTTTCTTTTCTAATGTTCTTCCTGCTTCTTGCCCCATGATCCAGCATCTCTCCCACCTGCCCACCCTCTCCTCATTTGACATTTCTCCTCTTCTCCCTTCTTCTCATCCCCTGCTCCAACATGTTTCGTGTTCTTTCCAACTGCCCTTCCATCCAGCTTCTTCTCTTCCAGTGCCTGCCTCCCCTGGATCAATATCTCTGCTGTTGCTTTCCCTTGTCAAGGGGGAGCGACGGGGGCCCATTCCCCCTCCCAATTCTTGGCTCAGGTTCCACCTGGGGCCGTGCATATACTGTCCAAAATTCCACCCTCTCCGCAAACTATGCAGTGTAGTGTCTTTCTCTCTCTTTCCATTCCCTCTTCTCCATGGTCTGGTGTCTCTTTTACTCCCCCCCCCCAATCCAACACACTGCTGCCACGGTTCTCCGGCATTAGTTATTTCAAGGCAGCCTCACCTTTTAAAGACCTAGAAGCTCTGCAGTGTGGTGCAAAAAGAATGTTTCCAGGTTAGCAAGAGGCAAGGTTGCCTTGAAAGAAATGATGCCATAGGAATGCAGTGGCAGCATGTGGAGTAAGGGGTAGGGAAAAGAGATGCCGGACCACAGCGAAGAGGGAAAGGAGAGAGACACTGGACCATAGAAAATGGGAAAAGAAGAACAATGCATGACCACCTGTGCCGGGAGGGGGGGGGGGGAGGGAAGGGGGTAGTGAAGGAGAGAGGAGGAATGTGTTACTCTACACACATAGTCTACTCCTTGTTAAGTTCCAGATGTTAGTGCATGCAGCTTAACACCTTGTCCCCTGAAGTGGAGGGCTCCTGTAAAATTCCTCCCTCCATCCCATTGCCCACCAATTCTCCCTCTCTCTTCCCCCTTTCATTATTTGTTTTTCTAGTCCCCCCCCTTCTCCCCACCACCACCACAGGTCCACTTACCCCCCCCCCCCCCCTTCATCTCCTGGACTAACTTAAAATAGCTCCAGAGGGTCCTGCAGTCTGGATATCTTTTCCCTGCTCAGTCTATCTCCCTCCCTTCCCCTCACCTTCGAGGTCTTTTAGAATCAAAATTTTCCTTTTCAGAGGGGCCCCGAAGCTCCTGGCAGCTGCCCTGAAGCTTTCCATCTGTCACGATGTGCCCAGGTGAAAACAGGAAGTTGCATCAGAGGGGGCGGATCGTGGCAGAGGGAAAACTTGGGGGCAGCCGACGGCAGCTTGTGAGAATGGCTGCCGTGTCGGAGCCCCTCTGAAAAGGAAACAATTGACTCTAAAAGGCTTTGAAGGTGAGGGGATGGGAGGGAGAAAGACCGAAAAGGGGAAGAGGTATGCAGGTGCCACCATCCCAGGGGCCAACCACCCTCGCTACTCCACTGTACATACCCATATTTGCGTGCACAATTTTCAGTGCCATATATAGAATTAGCGTACCACGTCCAACATATGGACCTGAATATTAAACCATCTTGTAGACTATAAGTAAATGAGGAAGCCTCAGCCCCACCACTCTGCCGCTGTAACTTTTATGACTGCGGGAAGAATTATGTAGTGCTATTCATCATCGGCTGTACCACAACACTGGGGAAAAACGCCGCCGCCATTTTTTCTCACATACCAAATCTAGAGTCGGATGGCAGGAGCAACCTCGGTAAGCTTATTTATTTAAAAAGAAGTTGGGTGACACAAGATGAATATAAGGAGGGGAGGGAGCGGTATATAAACGAGAATGTAACAGCTTCCTTTTCTCTAATATGCAGGGAGACCCTTGATAAAGCGCAGCAGCGCGAAACATGTCGGGTCAGACTCCCAGGTTTTGGCTGATGCAAAAATAAGTGCATACAAGTTTAAAAGAGTTATATAAGATTATTTAAGATTATTTATAATTATTTAAAAATGTATTTAAAAATTATCTATACGGAAGAATATAGGAGAGTGATGTGGTACAGCCGATGATGAATAGCACCACATAATTCTTCCCGCAGTCATAAAAGTTACAGCGGCGGAGTGGTGGGGCTGAGGCTTCCTCATTTACTTACTAGTCTACAAGATGGTTTAATATCCAGGTCCATATGTTGGAGGTGATACAGTAATAATAGGACTGGTATTAAGGACATTACATTGTTGCCACATATATTTGGGCTATATATAGAATTAGGGCATAGGTGTCTAAATATAGGCATACTATTATAGAATTGCACTACACATGCCCCTTTTATTCTAGTGGTCTGGGACAAAAAGAGTCCCCCTCCTCTCACCTCAAAAAATTGCACCCTTTCCCCCCCCTATACAACATCCCAGCATACTATTCTAGCTTTTGGAGTCTGGCACACAGCAAAGCTGGCTTTATGCAGAAGTAACTTGTTTTATTTGTTTGTTTTGCTTTATATCCCTACCTCCCCAATGAGCTCAGAAAGTTACATGTTGACATACATAATGCATAGACTAATGGATTATAATTTACATATGTACAGTATACACTTCCCCCTCCATATTCGCGGAGATAGGGGATCAACATGGCCGCGAATACAGAAAAACCACAAATAACTTTACGTATGTTTTTCACGTTTTTTCTGTAAAAAGCCCGAAAAAAGACACAAAACCTGTTCCTATGAAGAAAGCGCCACAATTTTCTCTGTACAACGCTGAGAGGATCAATTTTCTCTGTGCATCGCTGGGAGCAGCGACTTCCTGTGACGTAAATTTTGGCATGGAACCTGCACACAAAAAAATGTGAATAACCGAAACCGCAGACACCAAAACCGCGAATACAGAGGGTGAAGTACAGATTGAAATTCTTAGTTTGAGCACAGTTTAACATGGTACACAGTGTTGCTAGTTATACATCGTTCTAACTCTAGATGGGTGGCAGATAAATAAATCTTTTCTACTGCCACCTGTGAATCTTCCTTTCCAAGGCTAGTCTGTCTTTTGATATCTTGTAAACAACCCATTTACAGTTTCCAGAGTCAACTGTACCTCTGCCCAGTAGCTAGCTTGCACCTATGAGCATCAGGAGCACTAATAGCCATTATCGCGGTTTAGTAAAAGATGGGGGGTAAATTAAGTATTCCTGCTTTACAAGATCCTCATACAATTCCTGTCTGCTACTGTTTTAACTGGTACATAGACGAAAGTGCACGAGACAGAGCTGTGCAGACAATGTAGCGCAGCCAATCGCGCGCAGGATGTCTGCAAGCTGGATTTAAACAGTATTTTAAAGCACTCCAAGGGGGTGGGGTGGGGAACCCCCCACTTTACTTAGAACTGTTGGTGCTCCTATTGGGGGGGGTGTTGGGGGAGACACCCCATTATAGAGGAAAAAGCCTTTTCCCCTGTTTTTTAGGGAAAAAGTACAGTTTCCTCTGTAATGGGGGGGGGTGGGTTCCTCACCCCACCTCCAACAGGATCATCAACAGTTCTAAGTAAAGTGTGTGGGGGGGTTCCCCCTCCACACACACCCTTGGAATGCTTTAAACACTGTTTAAATCCAGTGCGCCGATGTTCTGCGCGGCTTTGTCTCACACATTTTTGACCCATCACCGTTTTAACTACAGTACTCCCAATTTTAATAGATAAAATACAATTTACCCGCTCTCATGAAATGCATCATTCCTTGCCTATCTTGTTAAAAATAAATGCATGGGTCTTCATTCTTCAAAAGTACAATGGTACGCATAAATTATATACAAGAGCATATTTTCACAGGGCAGAGCTCATTACACCAACAGACAGGCCAAGTTCTTGCTTTGCATTAAGAGAAAAAGTATGTTCCGGGGTAAATGCCTTGAATTTTTGTGCATGTGCTGGTACACAGTCTGTTTGCCAAACAGCTGTATCTAACATCATAATTATTTAGATAATACAAGCAGCACTTTGGAAAGTAGATAAGTCAAATTTAGAAGCTTAAAAGTTAATTTAAGCATTTAAATGTTCTTGCATTTCCACCCAGTGAGGTATGATCTAAAGCTACTTAATCCAGCCAGGTTTACATTTATGTAATATCTAATATAAAAAAATGAGAGAGATCATTGGCATGTCTTTTATTGTTCCTATAAATAAAATGAATGCTAGTATGATAAGAAAAACATACATGTTCAGGTACTGAAGATACAATAAATTATATAAATGTCTTCACATGTTAACCTCAAGGCATAATGCTTGTATTCCAAAGCAAATGACAGGGTGGGTGGGTAGGAGGGAGGGTTGGAAAATACTTTTTAATTCTTTAATTTGAGTGTAATTTTTGAATATGAGTATGGGGGTGATATATCTATTTGTCATAGATTACAATTTGTTTGATTTTAAGTGCTTTTATAGTGTAATATGATTGTATAATGTGCACTTATGTATGGCTTAAAAATGAATAAAGATATTTTTTTTTAAAAAAATTTTTACTTACTGTGTGTACATCTTGACTGAAATACATTTCCACATTGTAAAAATGTCCAGCATGGTTAACTGGCAGAGTTGTCCCAGGCCACTGTTGCTCTTTATGTCTCGACCACTGAAGAGCATATCCTCCGAGATGATTTAGCAAGGAAACTTTGAGGATATAGCGTCCTTTGGGAACTTTGTCTTTCACTCCCCTCAAACATTTTAACTGGATTTGGATGGGCTGAGGTGTACTTGGCCATGCAACCTAAAAACAGAACCTCAAATTATATAATTTAACAAGTGTGATTTTTTTTTTTTAATACTGAATTCTTCAATAAATATTCTTTCCCAGATAGTCAACAAGTTTCAATCAAACTCTTAGTACAAAAAAGGAAGAGGGAACAATAAATTAGAGGAATTAAATCCATAATAGGTTAATCTAAAAAATAAAATAAAAATGCAATTGTACAAAAAAAGAATGTATATGTAAATCTATCTATGTATCTAGATTAATAAATAGATAGATATATGATAAGGTAGATAGATACAGACACAGTAACTCAAGGGCTTCTCAGCAATCCTGGATAGTTTTGTTCCTGTCGCCACCTTTCTCTCTAAATCAGGGGTGTCAAAGTCCCTCATCGAGGGCCGCAATTCAGTCGGGTTTTCAGGATTTCCCCAATGAATATGTATGAGATCTATTTGCATGCACTGCTTTTATTGTATGTTAATAGATCTCATGCACATTAATTGGGGAAATCCTGAAAACCTGACTGGATTGCAGCCCTTGAGGAGGGACTTTGACACCCCTGCTCTAAATTAAGCATGTGTCCTCCAACTGCATTGCTGCCAGTGGGAAGAGATGCTTCAATACTGTTTTCTTTTTTTTTTTTTTTTTAATTCTTTATTCATTTTCAAACTTACAATAAGTGTGACATATGTTCAAACAAATTAACAATAAATATATCACTTAATAATCATCATTGGTACAAAACATAAACTCTTATCACCCCCCTTCCCACCCTCTCCTACCATATAATCAAATATCTTATAGAATATGTAATAGTAAAATACCCCCCTCCCCCCCTCACTATTGAACTTGTAAATTTAAGGGAAACAATTTCATCTAAACAGTACAATATTTTGTTAATGGCTCCCACACATCTTGAAATTTCGTGAAACATCCCTGCTGTATTGCAATAAATCTCTCCATTTTATAAACATGACATAAAGAATTCCACCAGAAATTATAATTTAATCTACTCCAATCTTTCCAATTATACGTAATTTGTTGAATGGCAACACCAGTCATTATGAGTAATAATTTATTATTGTTTGTAGAAATCTGACTTTTTGCTCTCATTGCCATACCAAATAGCACAGTATCATATGATAATGCCACTGGGTTATCTAATAAACAATTAATTTGGACCCAAATTGATTTCCAGAAATTCATAATAAATGGGCAATAGAATAATAAATGATCTAAAGTCCCTGCTTCTAGATGACAGTGCCAACATTTATTAGACATAGAGCTATCCAATTTTTGTAACCGAACAGGGGTCCATAACGCTCTATGTAACAGAAAAAACCAAGTTTGTCTCATAGATGCCGACACTGTACATCTCATCCTCCAAGACCAAATTCGTGGCCATTGAGATGCAGTAATTTGATGCTTAATCTCAATGCTCATGGGAGGGAGATCAGCCGTTAGCCAGCCATCCACCTAGGCTCCAAGTTCCGGAATCCTTCAATACTGTTTTCAATCTCTAGGAGCAGGTAAATTTCTTGGAATCCTGCAGAGCTTGCCTGAAACAGCATCCCAACTGACAGGACTGTAGGTGGAGAACTCTTGCTCTGCTTAGAGGAAATAGTAATCATCCCACACCTGTAAAAAGCTTTGAAAAAGTTTGTAAAATATATTAATTTATTGAATTAAAATTCTCAACGAAAATTATTTTTGCATGATTTTTAACCAAATACTTTAAGTGACTAAGGAGGCAGTTATTAATGTGAGCTAGTGTTGAGATATTTCACCTCATCAAATTATTTTAGCATAGGATCCCATTTTATGCAATGAGACCCTGTGATAAAATAACCCAACATGGTAAAATATCCTAATTTAGCTCCATCCCATGTTAATAACTTCCCCCCAGAACAGACAAATCCAAATGCCCTAAGAGACCACTACAAGCAAAATCCAGTGCATAACTCACTTATCAAAGCAATCCTTTAAAACTTTTCTATAATCTTGATCACTACAACTAAACAATTTCTCAATTAACTTATTTCTGACATAGCCTATATTTTACCCTGTGGGGCTGCATCAGAAAGAAACTTGACAGGAACTTTTAAGATATAAAATTCTGAGTGCGATATTGTGAGTTAAGTGAGAACGATTAAAATTTGTTTAAAGGAGCTGACAAGCTTATTGGTTTCTGAGTATTAATATGAAAGAGTTTGTATGGAAAATAGTTGGCTTTGAATATTTAAACTGAGTGAACATTTTGAGAAGAGTATGAAAAGAAAAATATAATGAATAACCAGTTTTGATTAGGCTGGTTGCTTATAGCTGCTGTTTTATCTTGAGATGGTTTGAAATTCCTTTTCCCTTGATAACACAGTGCCAGTAAAACTGCATTTGGCTATAACTTTATTAAATGAAAAATTGAAAATTGAAAATATTGCTGAGGAAAAGGCCTTTCTTAAGGTGTATGATTGTTGCTTAATGTTGAATGGTCAAAAGTACTGCAATTCAATGCAGTCATGTGGAGCACATATCATGGAAGGAAAAGTAAGAGAAGATGAAGATGTGTCAGAAGGAAATATGAAAAATGTTGAAAGGTTTTGGAAAATTATACGGCTTCTTTTACCAAGCTGCGCTTGCGGTTTTAGTGTGCACTTAGCGCGCATTGAATTGCCACACATGCTAGATGCTAACGCCACCATTGAGCTGGCGTTAATTCTTGGCGCGTAGCACAGGGGGGGGCAGCGCACGCCAATCTGCAGTGCGCACTAAAAATGCTACCGCAGCTTAGTAAAAGGAGCCCATAATTATTCCGATGATATAAACATCATAATTCATTTAACTTCTTACTTTTCTGTAGTCATTCAGTTCATATCTTCAGTGATTCTGATAACTGGATGAGTGATTTCAAATTAAAGTTAAATCCAGATAAGACTAAACTTTTCCTGGCCTCTCCACATAACTGTGAAGAAAAAAGTATGATCTTAAATGGGATCACTTATCCCATTCTACCCACCATCAAAATATTAGGTGTCTATAGAAATAATTAATAGTAGTAGCAGTGGTATTTGGACAGGAATTTATCTATGATTACTCAAGTTGATTTACTGTTTAAAAAAAAAAAAAAGTTTCTTTATGCTTTGGAAACTTAGACTGATTAGATCATATTTTGATGATAAATCATCTATTGGTTCAATCTTTTGTCCTGAGTACTCTGGATTATTGCAATATTGTGCATCTGGCAGTCAACCCCCCAAAAAACCTGGCTCAACTTCAATTAATACAGAAAACAGCAATTCGTCTGATTTTTTAAATAATAATAATAAAAAAAAATCAGACCACGTAACGCTTTATTACAGGGAGCTGCATTGGCTCCCCATGGAAGTTAGAGTGCAATTTAAGTTTGGTTGACTGTGTTACAAAGTAATATCTGGTAGGGCTCCAGCCTATTTAGTTGATCAATTTATTTTTTTCCCATCATTGACGTTCTACTCGGATAGCTTCCCTCTTTGATTTTCCATCACCCAAAGGTTTCCGCTATAAAAGATATCATAATTGACTACTGTCGTTTCAAGCAGCTACTTGGGCTAGTGATTTTTGTCAATTATTTATATCTACATCATATCAAAATTTTAGGAAACTATTAAAAACGTATTTATTTAGGAAAGTTTTGAAAGATTGAAAATGTATTTTATTCTGTGTTATAGCAGTATTTTAGACCTGAAGGGTAATGTGGTATACAAATGCTATGTTACCTCCACCATATTTTCTACCAGTTCTAAGCAATGTACAATAGAGGCTGACTGAATTTCACTTTTGCTTTTGGTTTCAAATCCAGCCCCAAATCCTTTCTGCCCAGTTTCATTTTGGGCTGAAAAGTTATTTTAATTTTCAGTTTTGCACAAAATGACCATGTATTTTCATTGGAAGCCTAAACTTTGTGCTTTTGTCCAATTTGTCTCCCACCTGAACACCTCGATTTCCTCCCTCCCACCCTATAGCCTTCTCCTGGGCCTATCTTCCTGTCCCTGATGTTATAGTTGGGGCAGGGGCAATCCCCAGTTTTGGCTCTGCTCTCAAAATGGTTGCCATGATTGGGGAATCACTCCTGCCCTGACTATACCAATAGATCATATATACTACATAAATAAAACAAAAAAGGGCACATGGTGCTAATACTGTCATATAATAATAAAAATGTAGACCATTAAACTGTGTAAACGAAAGAGGAAAAGCCCCAGAGCATATCTTTGTTAAAGCAGCATGGTACAATTGCTTGTAATCATTATCTTCATTATCAAACTCAAATGACCATATTCTGCACATAATTCTTACTTCAAATTCACTCTGCTTCACCAGACCTCAGTAGTACCACTCCAGCAGCTCACAATATCAACCATTATACAGCTCCCTAAATTGCAAATCTCCTGGAAATGTCCAGTTATCTTCTTTGTAATCCTAATTCCTAAACTGTAATTTTCCTGGAAATGTCCAGTTAGCTTCTTTCTCCTCTCCAAAGTATCAATCATGTATATAGCTCCCTTAAATTGCAAATCTCCTGGAAATGTCCAATTATCTTCTTTGTAATCCTAATTCCTAAACTGTAATTTTCCTGGAAATGTCCAGTTAGCTTCTTTCTCCTCTCCAAAGTATCAACCATGTATACAGCTCCCTTAAATTGCAAATCTCCTGGAAATGTCCAGTTATCTTCTTTGTAATTCTAATTCCTAAACTGTAATTTTCCTGGAAATGTCCAGTTAGCTTCTTTGTAATCCGCCTAGAACTGCAAGGTACGAGTGGAATAGAAGTCACTAATGTAATGTAATGTAATGCCTAATCTTTATGCACCATATCATCACTGGTCTATTATTTACTGAAAATTTTCTAAAATCGTATCCATCATTTTATTAACTTCAAATTTGCTTGCCCTTAAGCAAAAGGGCACCAGTATGTAATGTAATGTAATGTAATGTAATTTATTTCTTATATACCGCTACATCCGTTAGGTTCTAAGCGGTTTGAAGAAAATATACATTAAGATTATAAATGAGAAGTAAGAAGGTACTTAAAAAATTCCCTTACTGTCCCGAAGGCTCACAATCTAACTAAAGTACCTGGAAATTAATAAAGAAGAGAAAATAAAGATGGTTGAAAAAAGAAAAAGTATCTGACTACTTCCCAATCTATTGCAACCCTGTAATGTAAGCATCACAGAGACTTCAAAAGAATGGATGCTGCTGCTGCTGCTGTTGTTGTCTCTAAGACCACAAATGTTTGTTCTGTACTCAAACCCAAACAATTGGTCAGGTCCCAAAAATCATTTGATTCTTTTTTCACTGCAATGATCTGAATGACTAGAGTAGTTCTTGACTATAATACCAATGTCATTGATAACAAACATGTATGTCCTTTGGAAACTTCTTTCCGAAGTGGATTCATTTTCTGAAGCACTTACTGAGTCTCTTCTGTCACTTCCTTCTTTCTTTGTTGGCATCTCTCTTTCCACCATGTCTCCTCTCATCTGCTGGTGCTGTGTGAAAACTTTCTTTACAGATCTCATGTTCCCTTAGGGGAACCCAAATATGAGCTCCTCCCCCACCCCCCTGCTTTATGTAATAGGTGGGCAGACAATGAACTATCAGAGAACCATGAAAATGCAATCTTCTGGATATACCATCTGCTAGATCATCTTCTTCATGTAGTAATATATGGCCCAAACCCTGAAGAAATCACACACTGCCTTCAACTCCTAACACTCACCCACTCTGTAGCATTTAATCTCCCTTATCCCTATTGCCCACCCCCTGCTCCTTCCTTGGCCCACACTTCCACGCATGCACACAGTTTCCCTTCACCCATACCTCTGTAACGTTCCTGGCATGAGCAGCCACCCACAACCTGCAGTCGCGCCAGCATCAGCTCTTCCTCTGATGTCACTTCCTGGACCTGCACCTGGGAAGTGATGTTAGAGGAAGAGCTGACACTGGAGCAACAGCAGCTTGGGGGTTTCTGCTTGTGCCAGGAATGTTACAGAGGTATGGGGGAAGGGAAGCGTTGTGCATGCAGCAGGAGGGTACGGGGAAGGAGCGGGTGGAAGTGGGGGGGGGAGGGCTGAGAAGAGAGCTTGGGAGGGGTGCCATTGCCCTGGGTGCCCCGCTATACCACTGCTCTCATAAGAACATAAGAATAGTCTTACTAGGTCAGACCAATGGTCCTTCAAGCCCAGTAGCCCGTTCTCATGGTGGCCAATCCAGGTCACTAGTACCTGGCCAAAACCTAAGGAGTAGCAACATTCCATGCTACCGATTCAGGTCAAGCAGTGGCTTCCCCCATGTCTTTCTCAATAACATTTCCTCCAGGAAATTGTCCAAACCTCTCTTAAAACCAACCTTCTAGATAGAGATTTAACCTGCTTCACTTTCTGATGACTCTTATATATCCGAGGTAGAGCATTTCCTCACTGAATTTCTTTCAGTTTAATACTGACACTGATACTAGTATACAGACACAATGTGATGCGATGAAAGCCTGTCTCAGAGGTTTAATTCTGAATTATGTTGCTAAGAAACATAAGTCTGATTTGAAAATGAAGTCTCAGTTGGAGGCCCAAATAAAAGCTTTGGAACTGTACCATGCGAGTGCGAAGGCTCCTGAGATATACACAGATATCTTGCATCTTAAACACAGATACAATACTATTTGCTCTGAGGAATCTGCGGCCTTTCTTGTTAAGAGATGTGCCAGATACCATGATGAAGGTAACAAGTCAGGTTATCTGTTGGCAACATATCTGAAATCTAAACAACATAGGCAAAAGATCACAGGTGTTAAATCTCCATCTGGGGAAGTTTTTACTGATACTTCACATATTTGTGACATATACGTATATTGATTTTTATGCACAGTTATACACCAGCGAGTATGGTTTCTCTCAGGATAAGATGGATGACTTTTTCCAAGTTTTACCTCACCCTAATATGTCACCGAATGATCATAAGCTCATAGAAGGTCCCATCACATTGGAGGAGATTGAGGGGGCTCTTAACCTTATGCAGTCCCATAAATCTCCCAGAGATGATGGGTTCTGGAGAAGTTTTATCGTATGTTTTTTAGCCTGCTGGCTCCTAGGCTCCTCAAATTATTCCAAGCCATTTCAGAACATTCTTCTATATTTGCTGAGGCATTACTTATTGTGGTTACAAAGCCAAATAGAGATCCTTCTGATGTTAAACATGATCACCTTCTTGCCTTAATTAATGTTGAATTGAAACTGTATGCTAAAATTTTGGCTTCTAGATTGGTCAAAGTTCTGGATAAGATCATTTAAGACCAAACAGGCTTTATCCCATCTCTACCATTTTGCCCGGCACCGATGTCAGACTGTTCGGTCTATAATTTCCTGCATTGCCTCTGGAACCCGTTTTATATATAAATCGTTTATCAATGACATCATATAGTAAATCTGCCACATGAAAGAGAACAGATACCTGACAAGTTAGGCTGCTATAGTACAATATATGAACATCAACAAAAAAAGAAAAAGGAAAAATCCACCCCCTCCCCCACCCCATAAAACCAACAACTCAAAAAGATGATGAATCGGCATCACATTGGCTACCCTCCAGTCTTCTAGTACTATTTTGGATTTTAAAGAAAAATTACAAATTACTAAGAATAGCTTTGCAAGTTCATTTTTCAATTCTATCAGCTCTCTGGGATGTATACCATGCAGTCAAGATGATTTGCTACTGTTCAATTTGTCAAACTGACCCATTACATCTTTCAGTGTTACAGAGATTTGTTTGAGTTTCTCCAATTCATCAGTACTGAATACAATTTCTGGCACCAGTAACTCCCCCACATCTTTCTTGGTGAAGACTTGGTGAAGACTTAATCTGAGTGAGTCACTTGTTTACTCTTTCCAAAAATACTGACTAGGATGCATGTATTGAAGCTATTAAGTAGTAGATTTAAAACAAATGGAAGAAAATATTTCTTCACTCAACATGTAATTAAAATCTGGAATTTGTTGCTGGAGAATATGATGAAAGCAGTTAGCAAAGTAGGGTATGAAAGAGATTTGGATAGCTTCCTAAAATAAGCCATTATTAATATGATAAATCCACTGCTTATTTCTAGGATAAGCAGTATAAAATATATTTTTCACTTTGGGATCTTGCCAGGGACTTGTGACCTGGGTTGGCCACTTTTGGAAACAGGATATTGGTCTTGATGAACATTTGGTCTATCCCAACATGGCAGCTCCTATGTTCTTATTGCCACAATAGCTCTATTATCTTTTCCTGGATGGTGAGTGACTCCTAATATAAAGCCTAATATTTTATAAATATAGTTTTCCCCTTTGTGCCTTACTTGCATTCTGGGAGCCTAAAAATTTAGGAATTTTTAAATCATTTCAATCATGTTACTATCCATTTGCAGCACTGTACACATGGAGGGGCATTTTCGATAGGTCGTCTAAGTCTGGGATTGGCCGTTTTGAGCAAAACATCCACAAAACCAGTAGGAAAATTGTCCATTTTCAAAGCTGTCAGACGTCTATCTTATATTTTGAAAATGACCTATGCATAAGTTTTGGTCCTTAGGATGTCTATCTTTTTGGCCGTTTTCAAAAATGAAAATGACCACATGAAAAACGTACAAAAGCAAGTTTTTTAGACATACCTAACTACCTTGTTTGATCGTGGCAGGGGAATCTCGATCAGATGAGCCAGTTTTGAAGATTCCTGTTGGCTCAGCTGATGGGAATTTCCCCTGCCAGGATCAGATGAACTGGGAGATTCCTCTATCCCTACCTCACAGGAACTGATCCCCCAGACCCCTCCACAGAAATCCCCATACTGCACACCTTCCTTGATACCCCTGACAGTACTGGCAACACCCTCCCACATTACCCAACACCCCTGATAGCACTGGCAACATCCCCCCCCCCACACACACACACAAATTCACATACATTACCCAACACCATGACAGCACTGGCAACACCATTACACATACACACATCACCTGACACTCCCATACCTTGCCCTGCAAAATTGGCAGGAGGGAAGTTGCAAATAATGGGCTTTCCCCCTCCCAATGCATTGTAACTCACTCAGAATTGTTGGATGGTTGTGAGTAATAGATTTTTAAACAAATAAATATGCTTCCCCCCCCCATCTCTTGGTGTTGGGAGGAGGCCAGTAATCACTGGAGGAGTAAGGGGAGATCATGCCTTAAGCCCTCCATTGTTCATCTGGTAAATTTGAGCAGCTTTGGGGAACATAGACGCAACTAAAACAGGTCTAACTACTGGCATCTAAATTCCCACCAGGAAAGCTTTGATTATCACTGCAGTACATCCAGGTTTAAGCCTGCCTTATTCCTGCCCATAACACCTCCCAACATGCCCCTTTGAGCTCTGGATGCACAGTAGCTTAAAAGTGCTGCTGCAGGTCCAGAAAGTTGGTTTTGATTATCGGCACTTGGACGTTTCTGCTATTAAGATGTCCAAGTGCTGACTTAGGCAGGTTTTTGGACATTTTAAAGTTTTGATTATGCCCCCATTATCTCCATCACTAATGGGTTCACAATCTAAGCTTTTTTGTACCTGGGGCAATGGAGAGAAGTGATTGGCCTAGAGAGTCACAGGGAGCCATAGTGGGATTTGAACCAACTTTCTCAGGAGCTCAGTCTAGTGCACTAACTAGTGGGATACTCCTCTATTCCTCTTGTTTTTGTGATTTCAGTTATCAGTTTCTGTAAAATCATGAATGAGCTTGAAGGCCATATTTGAACTCTTTTCCACGTTAGATAAAATACATGGTATTAATCCATGTATTTGGGTGTACATATGAATTAATTTTAATTTTTTGATTTTTTTTTTTCCAGAATCATTACATAATTTGCAAATAACATAGAGGAATATATTTGAAAGTACGTCTATGTCTGACTTTGGACATATTCCGCAAGATGTCCAAATGTTGGGGCTGGGAAACATTCATTTTTTAAAAAAAAATTTCTTTATTCATTTTAAAACCATAAATAAGTGCAAAATATAATACAATCATATAACTCTACATTCATTTTTGAAACCACTAGGCATACAATTTTTTTTTTTTAATGATCTATTTAGACATCTTGGCCCTTAGGACATTCAACTTTTTTTTGCCATTGAGCAAAATGTTCAAATCAAGCCCATATGAACATGGGAGGGACCAGCATATTAATGGACTGGCCATGCAGACATCCTAACAGGGCAATAAGGCACCTTTGGGGGCATTGCTATGAACTTCTCAAAGAGGCTGCCAGGCACTATGAGAAATTCATAGCACCAGATCCTCCTTTTAGTGTATAGTGAACCTTCCAGAATTCCCCCATAACCGGGGCCATACTTTCATCTCTCCTAAGGTCTGGTCAGTTTAGGTACTTTTTGGTCCTTATTTGCTTTTAAAACAGGTCTACTTCTGTATGTCTAAATGATGCCCTGGATTGCTTGAAAAAAAGCTTTGATTATCCATGCAACTTATCCAAGTGCTAAGCCCGCCCGCCCAAAGCATATCTCTTATACACCCCTTTAACATTTAGATGTCCTGGAGGGTAAATGCCCTTCAATATGTTAAAAAAAAAAAGTTTCAAAAATTGGCACTTGGACGTTTATATCATTTTCTGGATGTGTTTCTCTTTTGAAAATGAGCCCCAAACACTTTAGCACTTATCTATTTCAAAATTGGTGTCAAGAAAATACCAAATTTCTGCAGTTTCTTTGATGTTAGAGGATCTTCATTAATTTGTTTTATCCCTAAATTCATAGAAAATGCCAGTTTTCACTCATATTTAATGTTGACCATGCTGAATCAATCCTTAAGCAGTTCTTGTAATAAAATCTGATCTTCTACTCAAAATACAACAAATAGATAGAAGATGTAATTGCCTATAGAGATCTGCTTTAATGCATCTGTCCTCCTCAAGTTCATAAGCAGTCTTCTTTCCCATTACCTCCACTTCATAGTCTTACTTCTAACATGTCTGTGGAGGATCAAACATCTATAAATCATTATACCTAAGACATGATTAACTCATCACTGTGTCTGAATTCAAGAAAGCCTTGGATAGGCACGTGGGATCTCTCAGGGGAAGAAAAAGATAATAGTTACTGCAGATGGGAAGACTAGATGGGCCATTTGGCCTTTATCTGCCATCATGTTTCTATGTTTCTAAGTTCTCTGTTTCTATTACTGACATAACTAGGATTTATGAAATTTTGAAAAGACAATCACCTATAAGACAAAGAAAAGTCTCAAGGCTAAAGTTATACCTAAAATACATAAGACATGTATTCATGCCCCATTTACAAAAAGCTTAGCATAAATGATTCTTTTATTGGTACATTTTTTCTTCATATTTTGCATGATTGCATACATGGATAGATGTTAGTTGTTATACAGTTGACTGTCCTGAATATTAGGTTTATTTGACCTGCAATAAGTTTGTAGCTATTAATCTTGTTGCTAATCCTACACTGGATTTATATCATACAAGATGAAATATTTGCATATATAAATATGGGAGATTCCTGGAATTAAATTAAAACAGTTTACATAAGCAGTGGATGTGGTTTTACTTTTGTGTCCTGATATAAACAATACTTAAAAACTAATCTGTAGCCAATTCTTTGCAGTGTAATTAGAAAATCTAAATTAACATTGATGATTTAATCTTCATATTTTCATTGCTGAAAAAAATATTAAAATCATGAAAAAATAAGGCAATCTTTTCTGAACCTAAAGACAGGATTACTGATGCAGGCAGACTTAGTTATTAAACACATTCTAAATTAAAAGCCTCTATGAGTTTTATACTGAAATATGTATTCATAGTTTTGCATGCCAAATGTGACATTTCACATTGTAGATTCATCTTCTGTAGTAATTTTGGAAATGTCATACAAACAAAGATTTTATTTTTTGTCATTTACCAATGGAATTACTATGCATGACAGTTAGCCTTCTCCTTTCTAGCTTTCCTGGTTGTTTCAAGTCAGCAAGCCATAAAAAATCTTTATCTCTCTGAAACACAGCAATTTGGAAGATAATCGAATGGTGACTGGGAGGCAAAAATGCCAGTCTGAGGAATTATACCACAATCTCACTTGCATTTACAGCCTTCCTTAAAGCGAATGTCAGTCATGTCAGGAAAAGGAAATAGAAAATTTATCATATTCCAAGTCTCTCTCATTTGCATGGTGCCACAGCTGTCTCATCTCATACTGAACAACTTGACTTGGCCAACACTGACAAACTGTTCGGAAGAAGTCTTGCTATGGCCAAATGATTCATACCTAATAACTTGAGACATTCTATTTAAGTATTACAAATGTGTTAACAAATTATACTAGTACAATTTAAAATGTTGCTTTTTCTCCCTCTTTTTGGGTGCATGCTGGGTTTGAAGAGGGGGGTACCTTGGTGCCACGATCACACAACATTTTGAATCATTATTTAAGTATTACAACAAAGTCTGCTGGAAAGCATATCTTAATCATGCTAAAGGTTGTTTCCTCTTCACCATGGGGAACATGCATGTGAATCAAAGTCAAAGACATGAAAAAACAAACACGTTTTTTTGGGAATCTCACCTTCCAGCAGAGTCTTGCTGTTCCACTGGGCTTGTTATTCACATCTGTGAGTTTGCCAAAATCACTTATGATGTCTTCTTTGTCGGGATACATTGATTTCAGCAGACGAGTTTCAGGTCTGCAACAGTTATACATATTTTTAAAAAAAACACCTCACCCAAACAATAAATGATACATTTCTGAAATATATTTAAAGCCTTATAAGAAAAACAAGAGGTGATAAAGTATTTTTGAACAGGAAAATAAAAATTAACTATCCCTCCCTCTGATATACAGCCCACAGAGGTCAGCAGTTTTAAAGCAACTGACAACCATGAACTGAATCTAACTCTGCTATTCAAAGCAAGGTTAATGTCTGAATATTTGAATCTCAATCATTCAAAGATAGGATTGTCTTTTGAGTGGGCATATCTGCCTAGTTAGCTGTGTTAGCTCTGGCTGTGACTATTGCCAGTGCCCATATAACTGCTGGGCCCTGCTCAACTGTGCCCATGGACTACCCTGGCACTAAGGCTCTGATTCTATAAATGGCACCCAGAAGTGCCTACATTGTAAGCTCTGCTCGATATGGTTGTCAATCGACCACTAGAAACAGTATTTAGAATCTAATCTAATCTAATGCTTAGTTTTGTATACCGTGACTTCAGTCTAGGAAAGCTCGACTCGGTTTACAATGATTAAGTTAGGCCAATAAGGGCATATAGAGAATTATCAAGAAAGATTAGTTTCTAAATTATTTAGTAAACAGAATGGTTTTCAGAGACTTATGAAAAAAGGGAAGGGAATCAGAACTTCTTAAGCAAAGTGGAAGGTCATTCCAAAGTCGAGTAAACTTAAAAGACAGAGATTGACCAAGAGTCTCGATTCTTTTAATACCTTTACTAGATGGACAGGACAGCTTGAATTGTTGATCACCCCTTGCAAAAGAGAATCTATAAGAGTTCCAAGATAAAGGAACTAGGGGAGTAAAAATACCACAGAGGATTTTAAAAGTGATACAGGTACATTTAAGCTGGATTCTAAAATATACAGGGAGCCAGTGGAGATTATAAAGCAGTGGGGTCACATGATCAAACTTGCATTTCCCGAAAATCAATCTAGCAGCTGTATTCTGGACCAATTGTAGTCTAGAAAGACAGTTTTTTGTAATAGTGAGGTAAAGGGCATTACAATAGTCAAGGCGAGCTAAAATAATCGACTGAACCAAGATGGAGAAATGGTGTTGATGAAAAAGGTGTCTGACCTTCCTCATCATGCATAAGTTGAAAAAGCATTTCTTAATCACAGAGTTGATTTGATCCTTGAAGGAAAGTGAGGAGTCGAGGAGGACTCCTAGGATCTAAGCAGATTTAGGTATCGCTAGGCGTCCTAAAGGTGGGCGCCGCTACATTAGGCCAAGTTTTCACTGGCCTAATTTACTGGCACCTATCTCAGATGCCTAGTGATGCCTAACTCAACCATGCCTAATCTCCATCCCTAACCACGCCTACATTTCATTTAGGTGCCATTAAGCATCAGAAGGTGCCTCCACTTAGGTGTTGCTAGGCGCCGTGCAGAATTCTGCACCCAACTTTTCATTTTTCTAAACTTATTATTCAATTGGCTTGAATGGCACGGTCAATTACCACGCCATTTAAGTTAATTGATTTAATTTAGGTTGAGCACAGATTTAAGTTAGGCGTCACTAGGTAGCCTCAATTATGGCACCTAGCAGTGCCTAACTAAGGCGCCATTTATAGAATCTGGCTCTAACTGCACAGTCTTCCTTTTAGAATTTTTTTAAAATTTACTTACATAGTACTGTACTCCCAATTTTATTGTGTGTTGAAACCTAACTGCACAGTGCCATAACAATCAGAGGGGATCAGTGACACTGTGCAATTAAATGCTGCTAAATATCTTTGAATGGCCTTTGTGAGTAGGGTTTAAGCAGGCAGCAGCCTCTCTTGCCCACCTCTTTCAATGCCTACCTATAAGCTCTCTATTGTTGGCAATGTCCCTTTTTGAAAATGGGTCAAATTAAAATACAATGAAAGATGTTTTTAACTCAATGTTCAGGTTATCTAGGTAGGAAAAGGGATATCAAAGTCTGGACACGTACAATTTCCTAGTATTTTACAATAAAAAAGCTCACTAAACATAGAGCCTTTTGTAAAGTATCTCTAAGGCCAAGAGAAAAGCATTTAGTTTACAGCCCAATGGAAGCCCACATTGATAATTATGACCCTTAGTGAGATAATTTTATAGGGGGTGGGGGTGAATACCTTAAGTGGTAATATATGCACCCAGTACTTTTGACAGTATTTATATTTGGAAATATTTGATTCATTAGTGATCATATGTGACTACATATACATGTTAATAGTCTCTTAAAAAATACTCACCAGTGATGATGCAAATTGTAGTGGTGGGCAGAGTTTGAGCAGAGCAAGAATGGAATGCATTATGTATACATGTAGATTATAAAAATGGAAGATTAGGTTTATATCTTTGATAATCTTCTTTCTGTTGATCACTGTAGGTGTTCAATCCCAACCACTAATCCAGGAGTTGCAGAAATCCACAAACTCTTCTGAGTACATGCTCCACCCCTTTAGCCTGAGAACTAGTAAACATATCCAGTTAAGGGTTAGATTTACTAAAATCAGCGATCGTTGCTAAACCTGTTTTCACAGCAACAATCGCTGAAAACCGACACTATTCACTAAACAGCCCACCTCGTGTTTTCCCCCTCGATCGCCCATTTTCTGATCTGGCCATGCAAAATTAATAAAACCCCATGCAAAATAGCCAAGCAATTAATTCACCAGGTCTGCCTGGTTGGTTTTTTGGTTTTTTTTTTTCTTTATTTTCAATGGCACAGATATTTTTTGTATATTACACAAGCAAAATATCTGCCCATAAAAAAAAATGAATAAAAATCCCCCACGGCTGGCAATGGCCCTCCCCCAATGAACCCCAATAATTGCGTGCCCCTGAAGAAAAAGACCTCCCCACTGAAAAAACGGCAGGAGGGATGCCCACTCCCTCCTACCCAGAAAGACCTCCACCCTCCCCCAGAAGAAAAAGGCAGGAGGGATGCTCACTCATTCCTGCCCCCGAAGGCACCTGCCTGCTCCCTCCGCCCAAAAAAAAAAAACATCAGGAGGGATGCCTAATCCCTCCTGCCTGGAAAGTCCTCCCCCTCCCCCCAAAAAAGGCATGAGGGATGCCCACTCCCTCCTACCACTGAATGCCCCCTCCCCCTCCAGTCCCCCGTGCCCCTGTACCTTGAAGTTGGGAGCAGGAAGTACTGAAAACACCTCCTGCTCCTCCTCCCTGATGATGACACTGGGCCTAAGGCCCTGATTGACTCAGATGCCTCGGGCTCCTCCATTGGGAAGGGCCTGAGGTGTCTGAGCCAATCAGGGACTTCCTGAGGAAGGAGCCTAAGGAAGTCCCTGATTGGCCAAAACAAATGGCCAGTCAGGGACTTCCTTAGGCTCCTTCCTCAGGAAGTCCCTGATTGGCTCAGATGCCTCAGGCCTTGCCCATGGGAGAGGCCTGAGGCATCTGAGCCAATCAGGGCCTTAGGCCCATCCCTTTGCATCACATGTGCTCCCTCCATGGCTTCTGGTTGCCTAAGAATTTTCCATGGACAGTGAACATATAAGTATGCGCAATCCTGTGCCTTAGTATACATATATGTGCATACATAGCTATGCAATTTTATAAAAGACCTTTTTCACATGCATAACCAGCCTCACAAGGAGAGAAAAAAACCTTATAAAAATTCCCCTGTATGGCCCATAAATATCAAGTTAAATAAATTAATGGCACCCTTTAGAAAGCCGAGTTAGCAATTTTCTTGTGACAAATGCACTGAAGCACATTTGATTCCTATAGGCTTCAATTCATTTGCCACAGGAGAATCACCACAGCGGCTTTGTAAATGAGACCATGCTCTTGAAAATTTGTCTATGCAGATATCGTAATACAGTTCTGAAAAAAAAAGAAAAGAGAAGACGAGTTTTGTAATGGAATAAGAAAACAAAAGGTAATTATTAAGAATATTGCTAAGTTTAGCTATTAAAATGATCTTAAAACACTGGAAGGATGTATCGAGGGTTGAATATATAACCTGATGGAACATTGTGTGCATAATTGCTAAGTTTGAGTGTGTTGCTGCTGAAAGATTTAATGCGTGAAAAAAGTTTAATAAAGTTTGGGAGCCTTTGGATTATTATAGTTTTGTACCTGCTAAAATATGAGGATTTGTTTTGCGAGATATACATCCATATGGGATAGTGGGAGAATGTTCTGGGTTTTTAAGGTAGAAAAAAATGTCTTCAATCAAACAATGCCAAAGATAGAAGCAGGTATATTTCAAAAGAAGGAGTGCAAAGAGATGGAGGGAGTAGGTGTCAGGTAACAGAGCTTTAAGAGAGCTTTCTTACGAAAAATGTGGAAGAACAGTAGGGAAGTTTCAATAATTGATGTTTTTGTTCATCTCATATTGAGATTTAAATCTGTAGACTCGTGTATATTCTTTCTTGTTCTCATTTATAACATTAGTTATAATTAAAATACACCATTAACGTTATCAAAACAGAGTGATTATTAGTGCCAAGAAGAAGAAGAAAGGTGCCTTTTCTCTTAATTTACATATATTCAGAGCTTATGGGGGGGGGCTGCATTTTAATTGCCGATATTCTAAAGAGTAAAAGAGTATTATTTGAACTAAAATCTTTCCTAAATTGTGATCCTCCTTAAAAGATATATGACCAATCTTAAATAGCTGCTGTATAGTTAAGGTACATTGTTATATACATCTAACACTACAGAATGGGAAACATTACTAACAGGACTAGAGTTCAAATTAGGATGTTATAAAAGTTTTATTATCCTCAAATTCAGTCCTTTATTCTTAAACAAATGAAATGGCCGTAGGCATTTTCACATCACTGTGATTAAGCTAAAGCTACTTCGCTGCAGAGCCCAGTTTTATAATGAAATAATAATTTAATCAGATTCTTCTTGGACAAAAATCTAGGTCTCTATACATTCTCTACTTTCCATAGTGACCCACTTCAATTCTAAGACTAATAGTTGGCAGGACTTCTAAACAAGTTAGGGTGTGTTTTTAATCTTTGCTTTTATCCAAAGGCAGTCGGAGACTCAATTATTTTGGAATGGTAAGATGGGTGAGGCTAATGTGGGGCAAAGCCAGGATGAAATGGGGTATGATGAGCAAGTCTAAATCCTCAAGGTGGGGAGGTAACACCTATCTCAGAAAGGGACAGTAGGGGTGTTTTTGAACAGAAGAATAAGAAGTTTTCTGGGAAAATTTAGATGGTTGAGTTTTAGACTTAGACCCCGCTAAAGTAGCCCAGCTCTGGTCATGTCAAGTAAGTCTTTGCATCGCATCTTCAACTTTATCTCCAAATAATTCTTCTCCTAGACAAGGAATGTTGGCTAAGTGATCTTGGATATTGATGTCAAGTTCAGAGATCCAAAGCCAGACCAGTTATCTCTAGATTCTCTAGATGTCACATCGAATGCATCAAAAGCTGATCTATCAATGAATTTTTTTTAGCTTGAAGAAATCTATGAGATGTTTCTTGAAACTCTGGAAGATGATCAGGTGGAATGTACTGCTCAAAATCAGCAAGTCTTTTCATGAGTTGTTTGAGATAGAATGACATAAAGAAATTATAGCCGAGAACTCTGCTAGCCAACATAGAGATCTGGTAAAGGCAGCACCTGAACTTATTCATGGTGTGGCCTTCATGGCCTCGTGGTGCACTGGCATACAATCATGTGCTGGAAGATTTTTTAAGAGTAGATTTGACCAACAAAGACTGATGCTGCAGCTGTGGCTTATCAAACTCCAGGCACAACTATATTCTGTGCAAGGGGTCAATTTTCCTAGGATCTATGGGACATGTGAGAGGATATTCCCAGTTCTTAAACATAGCTTCCTTAAGTAAATTATGAAGGGGCAACTTGAGGAAATCTTTAAGAGGCTCTTCAAATCCAGTGCTTCAAGGAGTTCCACTCTTGGTTCAGTGTCTTCCTCCAATTTAAGAGGCAAAGCTTTCCCCATCTGCCTGATAAATTTCATGAAAGACAATCCTTCAGGAGGTGATTTGCTTCTGGGTGGTGGAAGAGATGGATCTTATGGGATGTTGCATGATTCTGGAGCAGATAACATGGGATCAAGATCTGTATCACTGTGAAAAGAGAGATTGGAATCAACATCCCTGACTCCAGGAGACTCTCTGTAAGAAGGAGAAGATGGAGATAGACGCTTCATGTTCTGGGGAATATGATGACAGTGAGAACGTTGAGAAGAACTCCTGCGATAATGTCGGCACCGGTCAGTTGAAGATGATGAAGAAGTTTGATGTCGAGAGTTTGTAGATCTTGACTTACATCCAGGAGAATGAGAACCAGTATGTTGAGGCTCTTTTAGACTTACTAGAAGAATGACTTACTAGAAAAATGAGAATAAGTTCAGTGGGACCTTGATGCCCTTCAAGATGTGGAATTAGTAGGAGACTTAGGTTAGGTATCCTGGGGCCACGATGTGCTGTACTCAGGCAGGGCCAGTACCAAGGGAGTTGGTACAAGCACCGGTGCTGCTTGCACTTGGAAAAACTCCTTGATTGTCCTGGAAGGACTACACTGGTACCATTGGCTCAACAGCTGGTACCAATAGTGCTGGAGAGTGTCAAGGCATGCCTTAAAGGAGACACAGCCTGTACCAATGAAGATCGATGGTGGCATTGACACTTGGCATGCATCAAGGGACTCAATGCTGAAGATGCCTGCAATACTGGGTGAGATGAGGATGGCTTCTTAGCAGGTTTGCCTGATGCAAGTACTGAGTCCGACATCGAGGGAGGTGCTGATGCCAGTACTGTCGGTACCGTTGACACCGATTTATCCTCAGAGGCCATGGCCATTCCAAAAAGCTTCTCTTGCTGGATGTGTTGAGCCTTAAGAGAATGTTTTTTTCAATGTAAGACAGCAGGTTCAAGAGTCCACTCAATGTTCCGGCCCTAGATACTGAATGTACCAGTTAAGCAGATCAGTAAACGATATGAGCCTCTGGCAATGAAAGCACTTCTTGAACCCATTGTAAGGCCTCAACATGAGAGGAAAAATCTTGGCAGTAAGGTAAAATATAATGGTTGCCAATGCTGAGATTAAAAAACACAAGTTCAAAGCTCAAAGGCTAAACAGGCAGAAGGCCCAACTGAGAGAAGTTTTGTATGTCGAAAATTTGATGAAGAAAAAAGTAAAGAAAAAAAAAACACTAGTAGAAACAATAAAGTAAAAAATAAAATAAGCCAAAGGCAAAAAAAGTTGATAGGAAAGCAACTTGTATGGACAGAGTCCAAACGCAACTTCTTTGCTCCGCGGAAAATGAGGAACTGAGGAACTACGAGTTGATATCACGCATGTGAGGTGCGGGCAGTATCGAAGCTTTGCAAAAGCTTAAAGTGACAGTACACTTTAACACTGTCCATACTGGGCTCTATAGTTGACGTCACCCAAATGTGAGAATATGCTGCCTGCTTATCCTAGGATAATCTCTGTTTTCTATCTTTTAACTAGTTCTTAATCCATAATAAGATGTTCCCTCCTATCCCATGACTTTCTAATTTCCTCAGGAGTCTCTCATATGTTACTTTGTCAAATGCCTTTTGATAGGGTAACCAGATGTCCGGGAAAACCTGAACATGTCCTCTTATTAGAGGACTGTCCGTCCTCTAATAAGAGGACATGTTCAGGTTTTCCCGGTTTTTCCGGGTGCCCAGACAGACTTTCCAAAGCCCATCTGTTTGTTCAAGTTTTGGAAAGCTCTGAGTTCTGGCTTCATCTATAGGGCCTCCGAGCTTGTGTCGATGACATCATAGACATCCGCACATGCCTGGGTGGGCAAACAAGAGGTTGACCCCTTAAACTCCACAAATGGACAACAGGCAAGAACAAAAATCTTGTGAAGAAGGAGATGTTTAAGATGCAGGCTTTATTAAAATCACAACAAAATAATCCACATAAAAATATCTAGGACCCAAAACAATAATAGCTGTAGACCCAACATGGACCATGTTTCGATGATTGTGTCTTCATCAGGGGTCCCTAAAGGTCCAGTTATGGATACTAGTGGACTAAAAACTAAAAACAAATTGAAATATAACTCTGCACAAAGGCGGGAGAAAAATAAAGAACTGGGCGAGGCCATGTATCTGGGTTTTTACATCACTAAATATGGTAACCCTACCTTTTGACAATCCAAATACTCAATATCGACTTCATCCACATGTTTATTCACCCCTTCAAAGAAATGTAGTAGAATGGTGAGGCAAAATCTCCCTTCACTAAATCCATATTGGCTATGTCTCATTAATTCAGGCTTATGCATATACTATGTAATTATGTTCCTTATAAGAGTCTCTATCATTCATTGCTAGTTTTCCTGATTTCCTGTCTTTTAGGTTCCTATGTATGTTGAATAACAGACAAACCCTTCTTCCCATTCAGGCTTCACACCGTCTTGGTACAAGCATATTTTATACCTGGTCCCAAAGTCAGTAAAGTTGTTTTGGAAGCCAAGTTCCATATATGACAAAGAGTAAACAGAATACTATACATACCTCTGGTCAGTATGAAGGTTTCTTTTATGTAATTTTTGAGTATCTTCCTGACATATTTCCTTCTGATATGTTAAGACCTAAATAAAAGAATATGTGAGGGCAACAAAATAATCAATCCACTGGAGATAACTTTTGATAATAATGTATGAGACATATGAGGCAATCAATAAACTCAGACACCTATAAGGGAATCCATAGGACTGTTAGATTTTCAAGGAGCAAAAGGGTCATTCAGGGAGGATAAGGCCATAGTGGATAGACTGAATGAATTATTTGCTTCGGTTTTTATGGATAAAGATAGAAAGGATTTACCTGTACCAGACATGTTATAATGATGATATGTAGGAACTGAATGAAATCTCAGTGAGCCTGGGAAACATACTGAGTCAATTGACAAGTTGAAGAGTGATAAATCACCTGGACCAGATGGTATACATCCCAGGATGCTGAAAGGACTCAAACATGAAATTGCTGAGCTGCTGTTAGTGATCTGTAACCTGCCACTAAAATCATCCATAATACCTGAAGATTGGAGGGTGGCCAATATGACAATTTTTTAAAAGGGTTCCAGGGGTGATCTGTAAAATTACTGACCAGTAATCCTGAGTTTAGTGCCAGGCAAAATAGTGCAAACTATTATTAAAAAGAAAATTATATAACATCTAAACAAACATAGTTTAATGGGCAGAATCAGCTTAGAAATTTGAGCAAGAGATTAGTCAAATATACAATAAACTTGAAACTTGAAACTAGTTTGCTTGATTTCTTGGAGGTGTGAATAAACATGCGGATAAAGGTAAGCTGGTTGATGTAGTACATCTAGATTTTCAGAAGGATTTTGACAAAGTTCCTTATGAGGGACTCCTGAGAAAATTAAAGAGTCATTGGATATGAGGTGATGTTCTATTGTTGATTAGGAAATGGCTTTTGAACAGAAAACAGAGGGTAGGGTTAAATGGCCATTTTTCTCAATGGAAGAGTGTAAATAATGGAGTGCTGATCTGTACAGGGATCGGTGATATTTATAAATGAAATTGGAACAAGTGAGGTGATTAATTTTGCAGATGCCACAAAACTATTCAAAGTTGTCAAACATGGTGAAGAAATTGCAGGGAGACATTAGGAAATTGGAAGACTGGGCAACCAAATGGCAGATAAAATTTAATGTGGACAAATGCAAAGTGATGCACATTGGGAAAAGTAATCTAAATTATGCAGTAGTTACCTTATGCTAGGGTCCACCTTAGGAGTCAGGACCAAGAAAAAGATCTGGGTGTCATTGTAGACACTACACTGAGATCTTCTGACCTGTGTGAGACTAAGGCAAAAAAAAAAAAATAAAAAAAGCAAATAGAATGCAAGGAATTATTAGGAAAGGGATGGTAAATAAGACTGAGAATATTATAATGTCTCAGTATCACTCAGAGGCGTACCTAGCATATGTGACATGGGGCCCATCATTTTTTGGCATCACCCCCTCCATCTGTACAAAAAACATGATTTTTAATAACAAGCCACACATCACACATGAGTACCTAGGAAAAGGCAGCATCTTACATACTGCAGTGAGCAGTACAACAGCAATACACCCATTGTAAAACTAAACAAGCCAGACTAGTACAGATCAATCCTACACCGTCAATCCTAACAGAAAACCATGTCTTTCGAACACACAGAACACAGAAAACACCTTTGCCTAGTATGGAATATGCCATCACAAACTAACCCCTCCCCCTTTACAGTTCCACAAAACTGTAGTGTGGATAGAATTCTCATAGAATTCTCATAGAATTCTGAGCATCAAAGCTGCTACCACCACAGCTGGTGCTAAAAAACGCTCCACAGTTTTGTAAAAGGGGGGATAAAATAGAAATGCATAGACAAAGGTTAAATTGAATCAGCAAGAAGCCGTACTCTGCATATAATGCAACACCACAGAAACTGACACATGTCTCCTAAAGCAATAAATAAATAGAAAATTTGTCTTCTCTGGTTTCTGCTTTTCTCATCTTCTTGTTACTCTCTTCTTTCCATCCACTATCTGCCATCTCTCTGCCCCTATATGGCATCTTCTCTCCTTCTATGCCCCTTCCAGAAACTGTATGCCTCCCCCTTCCATCTCTCCTTTCACCCCCCATTGGTCTGGCATCTCTCTCCTCTCCTTCCCTCTCCCACATCTTTCTTCTGCAATCCCTTTCTTCCTTCATTTTCTTTTTCAATTTATTTTCTGCATCCATCTAGATTATGTTCTTACTACCCTCTCATCAATTTCCTTTTTTACTGTCTACCTACAGCTCGCCACCTCTTTCCCTCACCCCCTCCAGTATTTCCCTAACTCAATCTTTTTCCCCCCATCATGTGCCCTCCTTTTATTTATCCCATCCTTCCATCATGTGCCCTCTTTCTCTACCCCTTCCATCCAGTATCCTTCCCCCTTATATCTCTCTCCCCTTTCCCAATACATCAATTCCATCAGCACCACCCTTCCAAACCACCCTGCCCCCTTTCTCTCCCTGCACCACTCTTTCATTCCAGCAGTCCTGTGCCTTTCTCGTGATGACTGTAGCTGCTGGCTGCCTGTCCACACCATTCCGATGTACTAGCTCTGGAGCAGAGTCGGCAGCCACGTGCTGGAAGGTCCCGCGATGACTCCAGACTTTGCTCCGGAAGAAGTAAGTTACGTTGGAGGGGGTTGATCTGGCATCCGCAGGGAGTTGCGGCAAGGACCTGCGATGACTGCGTCTGCCGGGTCCACCCCCTCCAACATAACTTACTTCTTCCGAAGCAAAGCCAGAAGACGAGTCATCGGGAGACCTTCCTGCACCTCAGCGCAGCTACCGACTCTGCTCTAGAGAAGTGTTTTTCAAACTTTTTAAACCCGTGGACTGGAAGAAATAAAATAATTATTTTGTGGACCGGCAAACTACTAAGACTGAAATTTAAAAAACACATTTCTGCCCCGTCTCCGCAAGCTCAGTCCCTGCAAACCATCTGATCCCATCCGCACAAGTCTCAGTTATGATTTTATATTGGACATATTTTATTACAATATAAAAAGAAACAATATTCTGTACAATTGTCATTTTATAAATATAAATATACAGAGCAAGGACCAACAAAACCCCTGTCTCCCCTCCCCTTCACATATATCCCCTCTACTATCAAGAAAACTGAACAAGCCAAATTATTAAAGAATGCTACACAGAAATATCATGCTAACAGAATACTGAAGTCACACATGACAGGAATAGTATTAGAGGAGTGCAACTAGGGCAACTGCCCCCGGTCCGAGAGAGCCCTAAGCCAATAAGAAGCTAAAGACGCACTGCCTGGGCTTTGCAGTCCGCAGTTATCTCTCTAGCAGGATATATATTTCAAATCTGATATATTCTAATGACAAAAGAGAAATAAAATGATTTTTTTCTACCTTTTGTTGTCTCTTGTTTCTGCTTTGATCTTCTTTTCACTCTTTTCCTTCCAGCGTCTGCCCTGTCTCTTCAATTCAGCATCTGCCCATTCCATCCACTGTCTGCCCCTTCCAGAAACTAACTGTCTCCCCCTGCCATCTCTCCTCTAGACCACCCTCCCTTTGGTCTGGAATCCATCATCTTCCCTCTGCTCCCTCATGGTCAGCCATTTTTCACCTTTCATCTTTCTTTCCCTTCCCCCTGTGGTTTTTAGCATCTCTCTTTTCTCATTTCCTCTGCTCAGATCTGATATCTATGTCTCCTTCCCCGTTCTCTGGCATCTCTCTCTCTCTCCTCTCTCTCTTCCCTTCTCTGGTCTTCCTTCTGTATTTTCTGCCTCCTTCTAAATTAAATTATTTCTTACTATGCAGTCCTCAGTTTCCTTCTTTTCAATATGTCTACCCACAGCATGCCACCCCTTTCCTTCACCCCTCCACTATCTCACTAACTCTATCTTCTTCCCTCATCCATTTTCTTTATCCCTCCTTCCATCCAGTATGTGTTCTCTTTCTCCACTTCCATTCAGCATTTGCTCTCCCTTCTCCCCACTTCCATCATCTTCCCCTTCTCTCCACTTCCATCATCTGCCCCTTCTCTCTCTTTCCCCCCACTTCCATCATCTGCCCCTTCTCTCTCTTTTCCCCACTTCAATCATCTGCTCTCTTCTCTCTCCTCACTTCCATCATCTGCCCCTTCTCCCTTCCCCTTCTTTTCACTTCCATCATCTGCCCCTTCTCCCCACTTCCATCATCTTCCCCCTTCTCTCAATCTCTCCATCCACCACAGGCCCATCTTTCTCCCTTCCTCACCTTTCTGATTTTGGAAACATGATCAGCAATGCCTCCCCCCCCCCCAACGTGATGACACTTAAGATCGGCAACGGGCCTCCTTCTACCCCCAGCATCAACAGAACTTCAAATCGGCAATGTGGTGCTCAGTCAAAAGCGGAAAAAGGAAGCTGAGTCAGAGGGAAGCTTTTGATGTGAGCACTAGAGAATGACACGGGGAAAAAATCTGTCCCCATCACTGCACCATCCCCTTCACTGCTCCGTCACCGCCATTCCCTTCACCGCCCCATCACCATCCTCACAGCATCCATACAAGACTCAGTACTGCAATATTTAGCTTATTCCTTCCTTATAAATCAAAGTTATGGCTGCTGAACTGGAGAAAGAGATGTTCAGCTGGCAGGGCTTTGTTTATAAATTTTTATCAACACAACTTTATCCTGAAGCAAAAAAAAAGAAAAAGAAATATATATTTTTTTCTACCTTTGTTGTCTGGTTTCTGCTTTCCTCATTCAATTCCTTCCATCCACTGTCTCCCCCCTTCCAAATTGGTCTGGCACCCATCTTCTTCCCTCCTCTCCCCCCCCCCTTAGTCTGGCATCTCTGTCTTCTTTCCTTCCAGCATCTTCTTCCCACTCTCTGTTCCCCATTTCTCTTCAACGTCTTCTCCCCACTCTGTCATCCCCATTTCCCTTCAGCATCTTCTCCACACTCTCTCTTACCCATTTCCCTTCAGCTTCCTTCTCCCCCTCTGTCTTCGCTATGTGCTTTCAGTGTCCTTCTCCCCCCTCTGTCTTCCCCATGTCCTTTCAGCATCCTTCTCCCCCTCTCTCTTCCCCATGTCCTTTCAGCATTCTTCTCCCCCTTTTGTCTTCCCCATGTGCTTTCAGCGTCCTTCTTCCCCCTCTGTCTTCCCCATGTCCTTTCAGCATCCTTCTCCCCCCCTCTGTCTTCCCCATGTGCTTTCAGCGTCCTTCTCCTCCCCTCTGTTTTACCCATTTCCCTTCAGCGTCTTTTCCTCTCCACCCCACCTTCCCTCCCTTTTTCCCTCCCTGCCCTTTACCTTCGTGGCACTTCGTTTGTCGGACCGGGCCTGTTGGGGGGGGGTGAAAGCGTCATGAAGGTAAGGGTGTGTGTGTGTGTGAAAGTGCCACGAAGGTAAGGGGCAGGGAGGGAGAAAGGGATTCAACTCGGCGGCGACAGTAAGGAGGACGGCAGTAAGGAGGGAGGGAGCGTGATAGGGACCAGGCCGGCTGTGCACCTCCCCTAAGGCTGCACCCGGAGTGGATCACCCCCCCCCCTTGGTACGCCACTGGTATCACTCCATGGTGTGTCCTCACCTTGAGTATTGCATTCAGTTCTGGTCACTGCATTTAAAAAAAGATACAGCAGAATTAGAAAAGTTTCAAAGAGCGACTAAAATGATAAAAGGGATGGATCTCCTCTCATATGAGGAAAGATTAAATAGATTGAGGCCCTTCAGCTTGGAAAAGAAACAGTTGAGGGGGGTATGATTGAGGTGTACAAAATCCTGAGTGGTGTAGAGTGAGTAAGAGTAAATTAATATTTCACCCTTTTGAAAGTACAAAACCAGGGGACACTCAATGAAATGACATGGGAATACTTTTAAAAGAAATAAGAGGAAATATTTTTTTACTCAAAGTTTAGTTAAGCTCTGGAACCCATTGCCAGAGGATGTGGTTACAGTGGCTAACACAGCTGGGTTTAAAAAAGGTTTGGACAAGTTCTTGTAGGAAAAGTCCATACTCTGCTATTTGAAGTGACATGGGTTTCTGCCAGATACTGGGACCTGGATTGGCCACTGTTGGAAACAGGAAATGGGACTAGATGGACCATTGGTCTGACCCAGGACAGCTATTCTTATGTTGTTATATCAAATATTTGACTAGTTTGGCATGGACAGATCTTTAAAAATTACATCAAAACTTTTTATGTTAATATCTACATTAGCATTGTAGTCTTGCTACTGAAATCAAGTTTTAACATGCCCTTACTATATATTCTTCCATTACACATTCTAATGTGCATGTAACATTTTATTTGAATAGAGAGACTTTTTTTTTTTTTTTGCAGCTCTTATTGCATATACCCCATAGTGTTGAAAACAAAACACAAAGCTATAATGAAAGACAAGCTGTAGGGGGGATTTTCAGAACAATTTTTTGTTGGTATATAGATGCACACAAACAAACCTAGCATTGTCCTAAAATCTTTGTGGGTAGTTCTGTACTTGTGGTCCTTGTTGGGCATGATATTCTACAAAGGAAACTCTGCAAGGAGCTTCTTTACAAAATGAGAATACAGACCTGAGAGCCTGAGAAAACAAACAAACCAAAAAAAATGGACTCTCTCTCTCTTCCCCAACATCAATATTTTTGCCATTTAAAATTATTTCATGATACAGTGCCTTTACTACCCTGTTTCCCTGAAAATAAGACCTATCCCGAAAATAAGCCCTAGTATGATTTTTAAAGATGCTCCTAATATAAGCCCTACTCCAAAAATAAGCCCTAGTTAAGATCGACCCCTGAATGTCCCCGACACTCCCCAACTCCATCCTTGACACTAGTGCTGCCTGATTTACTGAAAAAATTGGATTCTTAGATTCAACGACCCCCACCCCTGCTGCTTTAGGAGGCCACGGAGCGGAGGTATGTCAGTCTCACGGTGGGAGGGTCGGTGGGGTTCTGCTACACAGGGGGATGGGAGGGAGTGAGGGATAGGAAGATGGTGCACAAAGGGATGGGTGAGAGGGGAGGAAAGATGCTGCACATGGGGGGGGAGAAGAAAGGAATGAAGAAGAAATGGGGTGGAGGAGAGGAAGGGAGAGATGATTGTTGTACATGAAAAAAATAAGACATCCCCGAAAGTAAGCCCTAGTGCGTTTTGTGGACCCAAAATTAATTTAAGACACTGTCTTATTTTTGGGGAAACACGGTATGTCCAAAAGCTTTCTGTTAGATCAACCCCCCCACTCCTTCTACAAAGCCGGGTAAATCCGGATGCCTAGTAACCGTAGCACACAAGTGCACCTTACCTCAGGACGCCTCAGCGTGCCCCATAGCATGTCTTTTAAGCTGCAGTAATCATGTGTTAGTACTTACTACAGTTTGGTAAAAGGGCCCTAGGGGTTAGGCCCTAATACATTTTTAATGCAGTGAAAAATAGAGTACTGCAGGATGCACTCAAGCATCCTGCATTAACTTTGCAATCTGTGTGTGCTAATCACATGCTAGCTACAAAAAAAAACCCCAAAAGGTTTACCAATAATGCAAATATGAAAATACAAAACACAATTGGCAACAAACTTTTTATCACCTGGTAGAAATATGTCAAAATGGGAAACTTTAAATAGATACTAAAAAAGAGTATCTCAAGCAATAATAATAGGATATCAGTACGGGTAAAGCTCACTAATAGGAGCAAGATTTAACATAAGAACATAAGAATTGCTGCTGCTGGGTCAGACCCAGTGGTCCATCGTGCGGTGGCCCTTAGGTCAAACCCTGGGCAAGATCTCATAGATGACAAGCACCAGACACAAGGTCTAAATAAAACCTGCCCCATACATCATTATGACCAATAATTTTTAAATTTATTAGTGCAAGAATCCATAAACCACAGGCACAAGATCAAACCAGGTGAAAAAAAGTTAAAAATGTTTTATTCTCTTGATATCAAAATTCCTCAAAAATTCATCTGAGGTTCATCAAAAGACTTTATAAGAACCATTAAAGTGCAATGTGCTTGTAGTAAAAAGTCATGAAGAAACTATAGCCGTTAAGGAGAAATACTTAGCTAAATCCCATCAAGGTTTGTATCACCACTCGACAGAGCCCCATTTCAGTATCTTCGTCAGGAGTGGAGATTAAATGCTTGTAAGATGAGATGCAAAACACGTTAGTCTATTTTAGTACAGCAGGCAACCATAAATCCTGAAGACATGATCCACCAAAAGCTTAGCAAAATCAAACTAAAGCTTGAAGAAAGTGAAAAACGAATGGCGTCCGAGATGTTTAAAGCGCCCAGGAGACCTCACGAGAGTAGCACACCTATTTATTTTTGACATAAGGTTTCATATCTAGGATTGAGGCACTTGGTATACCAAGTTTCCTTCCCTATTGTTTGTGGGTAACATTAGCACATGGCCATTAATAAAAAGAAAATTTATCATTTTACAGCCCTGGTAGAAATTGCCTTAGTGTTTGGGAAAGACCCAAATAAGGGCACACTCAGTAGCATAGTAAAGGGGAGCAGTCTGCCCTGGGCACCATCTTGGTGGGGGTGTCAGCTCCCAACCTCCTCTCTGTCCCCCACTCCTTCCCTCTCCCTGCGCTTTCCCACTCTTCCCCTGCCGTACACGCACCTTCACTTCCCTGCCACCGTACCTCTAAATTTCTCAGTATGAGCAGCATTACGAACTTGTTGCTCGTGCCAGCATTGGCTCTCCCTCTGACATCACTTCCGGGTCCCACACCTAGGAAGTGACGTCGGAGAGAGAGCCGACACCGATGCGGGCAGCAAGTTTGTGATGCTGCTCGGGCTGGGAAAGTTAGAGGTATGGGGAAAAGAAGGGGCATGCACACATGGTGGGAGGGTAGAGAAGAGGGCAGGGAGGGGTGCCACCACCACAGCTTAGTACAAGGACCTGATAATGAATTTCTTGTGATAATATGATTTGGTGATAGATTTTTCATTAAATGTTAACCTCAGTTTAATAGGAGCCACTCAAAATTATTGCTGCACCTAAAAAAACAAAATAAAACTGAATGCACAGATGTTTCTTTTGTTTACCCAGCATTAAAGCATATGCTGTTACTTTTGTTGGTGACAGTCCATCCATGAATCAATTCTTCATTTCAAGCATGTATCACTGGTCAATGAAATCAAAAGGAAAAGCAAAGTGATGACATGATCATGTTAGGAAGGAAACAAGGACATTATTCTGTATTTCTGACTCTGACCTGTCCTGGTGAAAGACTGCCAAGAAGAATTATGCCATCCTGAGCATCTTTCTCAAACTGTTCAATGTAGGATGGCATCACTTCATTCTCAAGCTCCTTGTGAAGGTCAGATGCCTGCTTGAAGCTGACAGGCTTTGTAGAGATGGGAGACGTTTTCTTGACAACGCCAGCTGTTCCTATATAAAAACGAATCATGAGGGGTTGATTTTGAGAAGCTTGCGTGTAATTCATGCACACATAGGGGATGCATCAATGTTTTGTGCTAATATACAGTAGTATAGTAGCACATCTGCATTAAAAAAACAACAACAACAAAGTGATCACTCCAGAAGCCATCCTTTTCTAGCAATTTATTAGGTGCTCTTGAAGAAGAAACAACAGCAAGAGAATCTCAAAATATCAGAAATAGGGTTTAGGGTAATAGTTGGGGGGGAAAAAAACCATTTATAGCATTAACCATCACAAGCATTTACCTATCCACAAGTGATTAGGGTAAAGGCATTACAGGAAGAGGCTTCTTAAAATTAAGCTCAAAAACACATTTCTATAATTCTCACAAATTTCAACATTAAGGAGGTCATCCTATTAAGCTTACATGGTTTTTTATATGTTTGCAAATCTACACATGTAAGGGTGATACTATCTGTGGGAAATTCACCTGATATATATATATGTAGATTTAGTGCCCATTGTTTTGAAGAGGTCTTGTGATGATGATTGGTTGAGCAGAATGCTCTTCCAGAGTCTGTTATAGGGGAAAACACCCTCCAGTGATTCAAGACAAAGTTGGACAAGTTCCTGCTAAACTGGAACGTACGCAGGTGAGGCTGGACTCATTTAGAGCACTGGTCTTTGACCTGGGGGCCGGCGCGTGAGCGGACTGCTGGGCACGATGGACCCAGCAGCGTCAATTTTTATGTTCTTATATATATATACAGTATGGGGCTCATAATCGAAAGAGAAAAATGTCAAAAAACCAGCCTAAGTCAGCACTTGGACGATCAACAGTCAAAAACGTACAAGTGCCGATAATAAAACCAGGTTTTGGACGTACAGTGGTACCTCGGTTTACGAGTGCACCGGTTTGCGAGTGTTTTGCAAGACGAGCAAAACATTCGCAAAATCGGCGCCTCGGAAACCGAGCGCACTTCGATTTGCGAGTGCCCCCCCCTGCGAACCGGCACCCTCCCCCCCCGCGATCCGGCACCCCCCCGCCGCAATCGGGCATCCCCCGCCACCATCGGGCACCCCCCCCCGCCACCATTGGACACCCTCCCGCCGCGACCTGAGGTCCCCCCTGTTCCCTCTAAGCTGAGCAGGTGTCCTCCAGCTGCATTGCTACCACTAGGGGGTGGAATATTTTCAGTCGCTAAGGACAGGTATGTTCCCTGGAGTCCTGCAGAACTTGCCTGTCCCTCACAATTGAAAAATGTGACAGTAAAACAGCACCCTCTATTGGTGAGACTGTGGGTGGAGGACTCCTGCTCAGCTTAGAGGGAACAACCCGAACCCTCTTCTTACTTTTCTGTAGCCTCCGCAGCGGCACCGGCACTAGCATGTCTTGTGCGTGGTGCCGGTGCCTGAAGATATGCTTCCTGTGCAGGCCTGAGAGTTCACGTTCGACATGAGAGTTCACGTTCGACATGAACTCTCAGGCCTGCACAGGAAGCATATCTTCAGGCACCGGCACCACGCACAGGACATGCTAGTGCCGGTGTTGCTGCGGAGGCTACAGAAAAGTAAGAAAAGGGTTCGGGTGGGTTGGGGGGACTTCAGGTCACGGCGGGGGGGGGGTGCTCGATGGTGGCGGGGGGGTGCCCGATGGCGGCAGGGGGGGTGCCTGATGGCGGCAGGGGGGGTGCCTGATGGCGGCGGGGGGGGGTGGATCGCGGGGGGGAGCAATGCCGGTTCTTGTGGGGGGGGGAGCAGCGCTGCTGGCCTCGGAGTGGGTGGGAACCTATCAAAGCGAGTTTCCATTATTTCCTATGGGGAAACTCGCTTTGATAAACGAGCATTTTGGATTACGAGCATGCTCCTGGAACGGATTATGCTCGTAATCCAAGGTACCTCTATATTTATAAACGACCTAGACCTTCATAGTGCCGCTAATGACCATAGCTAAATGGGGCATGTCAGGAGGAGTGTCGAGGGTGGGAGTTGGGCAGGACAAGGGCAGATTTAGACTTATACTGCATGTATAACCGAAAGTTATACAGCACAGGATCGATGGAACTTGGATGTTGTGACTTAAACCATTTAAAACATGGTCTAAGTCACAAAAACCCACCTAAAGTGACCAGATAAGAACTGCAAACACATAATACAGACCCCCACACACTACCCCAGTGATCACTGACCCCCACCCCATAAAAATATTAATCACAACTTGAAAATTGTACCTCCAGAACATCATCACCTGGCAGCCTGGCATAGGAAAGCTTAGTCGTGCTGCACAAAGGCATCTTAAGCCGTCATGTAATGTAATGTAATGTAATTTATTTCTTATATACCGCTACATCCGTTAGGTTCTAAGCGGTTTGAAGAAAATATACATTAAGATTATAAATGAGAAGTAAGAAGGTACTTAAAAAATTCCCTTACTGTCCCGAAGGCTCACAATCTAACTAAAGTACCTGGAAATTAATAAAGAAGAGAAAATAAAGATGGCTGAAAAAAGAAAAATTCTATGTGAATTTATAGGATGGAAATTAAACTGACAGTGAAGAACTGTATGAAAAATACATATGGAATTCATATACATATGGGGGTCTAAAGGATTCTGGAGGTGGTTTGGGGGGCTCACCATAACCCTTAAGGGAGCTGTAGTGAGATGAAGACATTATGTTCACAGCAGTGCCCTGTAAGGTACCCCTCTATTTAGGTGCCATGTCTGGGTGTTCAGTCCATCACTTTGCAAACCCCTCCCACGTCCAACAGGGCTTGTTCTAGGTATTTTTGATGGACAAAAAGTTGGACGAAAATGTGGTATAACGATGGACAATTTAGCAACTTGGATGATCAGATCGGCAGGACGTATACTTGGACAATTTTCGAAATGAAAAAATATTTGGACATATTTCTCGAAAATGTGTCCTAAGCTGTTTTTTTTTACTTTGGACAACTTACGACTTGGATGAAAACAGACTTAGACGTTCCTTTCAATTATGCCCCTCCATGTGTGTATTTCTTATTTCACAATGTGGCAGCCATTTTCCAGAGCAAGACCACAAGGCAGGAGTGTAGGAAGATCACTCCTGTCCCTGACTCACTGATGGACCACCAGGTATGCCTGGATGGGTCTGAGAAGTGGTGGTCCATATCGGGCTGGGATAGAACATTGAGTGAGATCACTTCTGTCCCAGCTCATCGCTGCACTACCAGGCTTGAGGTAGCCTGGGGAGGTCTGCAATGGCATCCCTCCTGCCATTACCTTAGTTTTTGGGATGGCAGGAGGGAGTGGGAAAATTCCTGACATAATTATTTTTGATGTGGCTGCGGGGTAAACTTTTTGGGGGGTTTGTGGAGGGAGGGGGGTTAGGGGTACTTGTTGGGAGGGGGATTAGTAGTTGTAGATATGGCAGGAGGGTGTGGGAACCCTCCTGCCATAATTTTAAAGAGTATGGGAAGGGGTGGGCCGGGCCCGGCTGGGCCTGGCTGATGGCAGTTTCGTGATGGCAGGTGGGAGTTGGCATTCCTCCTGCCATATTTGCGGGGACCGGGTGGGCAGCGTCGGGCCCGATGGCAGCGGCAGTGGTGGATTTAAAACCATGGGCTTGCTCTGCTAAAAAGCATTGCGAGCCTGTGGTTTTAAAGGGCAGAAGAGGGCAAGAGAATCGGCCAGGATAGCAGCCCAATCGGTGTTAGCTAAAGTGTTTAGTGAATCGCTGCCCTCCCAGATTTGCATGCCATTTCCCTCATTTGCATGCACAGATCGGGATGGGGAACGCTAAGCACTTTAGTGAATCGAGCCAGAGGGAAATCTGCTCACTAAGGGCTCGCAAACCGATTGGTACACGATCGGTTTGCTTAGTAAATCCTGGCCTATGTTTATAGAATAGTGCCTAAATGCAGTTACAGCCCTAATTACAAATTAGTGACAATTAATGCCAATTAGGGATATTATTGGTACTTGAAGTCAATTAGAGGGGAATTCATCAAGAGGCATTAACCGATTTAGAGCATGCTAATGATCAGTGTGTGCTAAATGCTAAGATGCTTAGAGGACTATAATGGGCATCTTAGCATTTAGCACATACTAAATTGGTTAGCTCCTCCTAAGTGTCTAATTTAGCATTTGTCAGGTCAGTATTCTATAATCTGTGCATACAATTTTTGTACATGCAAATTTATAGAAGGAGAGGGTAATTGCACATACTGTATGTAGTAAAGATTAGTAGATACTAGTCAACTAGCCAAATTACAGTCACGGATCTCACTAAACTCAACAATGTCAACTGCTAACATAAATTACATACTACTTGGAAGGTAGGTGACACTAAAGTGAAAAATATTATCAGTGGGAATTATGATGGCCTTATGACATTTCTGCCTTATCCAATACTGGTCTCTATTGAAATGTGACTATAAAGCTAGTTATTCATCCCAATGAATATACAAATATTGGCAGATTCCAATTAAGGGCTAGATTCACTAAGCAAACCGATCGGTTTGCACTCCCTTTCCGACTACGGATCGATTGACTAACCTTCCTCCAGACCCCATCCGCACCCGATCCGATCTGTGCATGCAAATAAAAAAGGCATGTAAATTTCTTAAGGCAGGGGTGTCCAATGTCGGTCCTCGAGGGCCGCAATCCAGTCGGGTTTTCAGGATTTCCCCAATGAATATGCATGAGATCTGTTAGCATACAATGAAAGCAGTGCATACAAATAGACCTCATGTATATTCATTGGGGAAATCCTGAAAATCCGACTGGACTGCGGCCCTCGAGGACCGACATTGGACACCCCTGTCTTAAGGCATCGATTCATGAAACCATTTTGTCCTAACCGAATGGCCTTTCCGATCCAAAAAGTTTCGACTGCTGAGGACCAGTCGCTTTACATCCTTGCCGACTATTCCTGCCTAGCAACTGCCATGTGCATGTTAAGAACTCCATTAAAATATATATCTACCCCGCAAAAAATCCAAAATATATCTAAACTTTAAATATATGTAAACTTTTATGTACATAAGCGTTAGAAATATTTTTTTGATTTTTTTGGAACGCGCATAGCAAGCGCGGAAGTGAATCTTGGATTTGTAATGCGCATGGCGAGAAAATCATGGATTAACCCCGTGCTCTCCTTGCACATTGTACATTTCATATATCAATGCCAAATTTTTTAAAAAATATCAAAAATAACTTTTATGGGCCAGCTATCCCTCTTCCCTTCCTTCCAGCTAGATTGTCACGTGCATCTGATGTCACGGGGTCGCCTTTGGTTGCTTCGTGCTTCACAGCAGAAAGAGCTGCACGGCCTCCTGGGATTCATAGGCTGTATATAACAGAGCGTGATCCCAGCACATTCAACTGCTGTTAACTGCTGTGCCTTCTAGCAACTTAGTTCTTTTCCTGAGAGAAATGAACGGCGCTTGTCGGCTACACTATCTGCTTCTTTTGGAACACGAGTATGCTGCGGAGAGGTTGGTAGAAACTACAGTTCTTATATTGCATTTTTTTACGACAACAATGCTTTGCAGTAGGCGCATTCAGAGCCCACCAATGAAGTCGGCGATTAAACCCCGCCCCCATTTCTACACAGTGAAGTCCTAAAGAGCTAGTGCATGCGTTATATGCTTCAAAACCAACAAGGATACAGTGCACACGCGCGTCGATCGATGTTACAGCGAGACGTGTGCACGAATGGGGGCATGTTTACAATTTGATCATTTGCATGGACAAGTTTTACTAAATTGATCGGCCAGAATGACTCAGAAACAGATAGGACACGAATAGGATCGATTTGTGGACTTTAGTGAATCTAGCCCCTTGAGTCTAAGAAGAATAATATGATTTCAAGTTTTAAGTTTCAAGTTTAATAACATTTTGATATACCACCTTATCATTTATTTCAAGGTGGTTATACATTTTAAAATAGGGCAGAAACAGATAATATAATTTAACATAACTTTAACAAAATAAACATATACGATTAGATAAAAACAATTACATACACGACTGGACAAAGAAGGAGTGGAAAAGAAGGGGAGAACTACAATGATGAAAGAAAAGTAAGATATTAAAGGTATAAACAAAAGGGTGGGGTTAAAAACAAGTAAGTCCAATAGAAGTAGACTTGTAAAAGATTAAAAGTTTCGTGGTTTTTTAAAAAATAAAAATCCTTAAAAGGACATTTACAGTTGGAAGGCATCTTTAAAAAGGAATGTCTTAAGAAAAGATTTAAATTTCTCAAGATTAGTTATCTCTCTTAGAGCATTTGGTGCTGAGTTCCAGAGGGTCGGGGCAACTACTGAAAAAATAGTGTTTCTTCTAGTGTTAATATGGTTCAAGGCTGGGATTGCTAATAAATTTTGCTCCGAGGAACGAATAAATCGCGATGTGGCGTACGGTATCAAAAAATTATTAATGAATTCTGGCTACCCAGTGTTTCTTGTTTTAAAAGTTAATAATAAAGTTTTATAAATGACACGGTGATGGATGGGAAGCCAATGGGCTTTTATCAGAAGAGGAGATACGTGGTTGAATTTTTTGGCCTTATAGATGACTTTTACGGCTGTATTCTATGTGCTCTATGGGGTAAAGACCTAGAACAACTCCTATTGCCCACCACTTATGAGATATTCAGGAAACGCCTCAAAACCCACCTATTCCCGAAAGACCTAGGCAGCTGACCCACTTCCCTCTTTCCCCTCTCTTGCTCTTTCTCCCAATTGTTCCCCACATCCCTTAAGTTAATTCAACTTGTATGTCAACTCAACTTGTACCCCACTAATCTTTTGTAAACCGCATAGAACTTAACGGTATTGTGGTATATAAACTATTATTATTATTATTATTCTGGATTCTTTGTAGACATTTTAACTCTTTTTTGGTAATACCGCGATATAAGGCATTGCCATAATCCAGACAAGAAATAACTAATGAATGGATTAAAGTATTTAAGGCCAATATATCCTTGAATCCATTAGACCATATTAGAATCACTAAGAAGTACGGTTGTGTGAATTTGAAACCTGCCAGATTCTCTAAGTGGCACCCAGTGATGCCTAACTGATATTCACACAAAACTTTTTTTTTTTTTAAATTGAGCTTAATTAGCGTTTTAATTGAAAATGCCATTAAAACTCAATTTTAAAAAAACCTCATTAAAAACCATTAATTAAAGTTTCACATGAAATTTAGTTAGGCATCACTAGACACATCACTAGACATATCACTAGGCATCACTAGACACACCTAGCCACATCTAGAGATGCCTGACTAAAAAGTAGGTGAGTTTAGGGGCAGAGTGCAGGCGTGATATGAGTTAGGCTTCACTACCAGAGCCATTATTTTAAAAAAAAAAAAAAAATTGTGACAGAGGAAGATACTGGAAAATACTATTTTTAGAATAAACTCAAGTCTATAAGAACAGGCTTGATCTCCCTCTTGCTCATTCTTCTTTCATGCTTCTTCCTTTCTGCCTCTTCACACTATATCAGTGTATATTATCAAAAGCTTCACTGGCTACCGTTTGAGGCTAGAATGTTATTTAAATTTGGATGCATTTGTTTTAAAGTTTTATTTGGCTTAGCGCCAGCTTACCTTGTTTCTCATTTTAGTGTTTTTATTTCTAAGAAAAATATTCGTAGATCTGGTTGGTTTTATTTTCCTTCAGCAAATGCATGTCGTTACAAAAAAATTTTGGATAGGACCTTAGCATTCCAAGCAGGATTAATGAATTCATGTTTGAATCTTCTTGTTTCTCCATTTCTTACTTACTATCAATTTCGAAAAGATCTTAAAACCCACTTATTTAAACAATATAATATACATTATTGATTTTCATATTATTATGTAGTTATAATGTACTTTTGGGGCTCCTTTTACAAAGCCAAGCTAGGACCTTAACACCTGGAATAGCACGCGCTAAATTGCCATGCACGCTATCCGCTACCACCTCCTTTTGAGCAGGCGGTAGATTTTCGGCTTGCGCGCGCTAAAACGCTTAGCATACCTTCGTAAAAGGAGCCCTTAATCTTTTTATCTATACTTATTTTAGTTTATATTGTGTTTTTTTATTCATTAGTTTTAATGCTTGTATTAGTTACTTAGAATTTTTATTATGTATGATATTTTTATATTGTATGCTGAGTACTTATTGTGTAAACTGCTATGAACTGCTGGTTAGGCGGTATATAAAAATAAAATATTATTATACCCCCACTATTCAAACACAAGTCCACAATCAAAAATCCAAGATTACAATAAGTGATATCAAAGACAGGAAATAAAATATAAAAAAAAAAAAAATCAGCACCTAATGCCTGTGAAGGGGAGAACACCTATTAATAGAGAGATAATTACTAAAATTCTCTAGATTTCACTCCGTACGCTTTGTCGCCAGAATTGCAGTAAGATGAGAAGTTTCAAAGAACACATGTTTTAAAGATTGATTTCTTACTATACATTCACATAGGTATCTCAAGAAAAAAGTTCCACCAATCTGGGCAACCCCAGGTTTCAAAAACAAAAACTGTCATCTGCATCTCTGAGTATCATGAGAAACATCTGGGAAAATTTGCATCTTACAACCCAGAAACAACATGTCTATTTTTAAACATTCTCAAACTCCATGGGGTCCTTTTATCAAGCCGCGCTAGTGGGGTTAGCGCGTCAGACATTTCATCACACGCTAACCCCTGCGGCCAGCTAAAAAACTAACGCCTGCTCAATGCAGGCGTTAGCGGCTAGTGCGGCAGGCGGTTTAACGCACGGTATTACGCGCATTAAACCCCCTACCGCAGTTTGATAAAAGGACCCCCATGTCTTATCTGGTACTAAAGCCACCATAGCAATCAATATCGAGGGCTTAGCTAAATCTTTATCAGAAGACTCCAAAACTGTGGAAACATTTTGAGGAATATCATCCTGATTTTCCTGTTGATGGATCTGCAGATTCCTCATTGGCACATAATACATTTGTGAAAATGGTGGAATTGTTTCTTCAGGAATAGATAAAACTTCAAGGAAATATCCTTTAAGCATTTTCCTTGGTGTTATAGTAAATATCTGAGGGAAATTTCAAAAATCACCAATTATTATTACGTATACTATTCTCCAAAGATTAAGTTTTTCTTCTCATATTGGTAACATCTTTAACCACAATATCTTGTACTAATTTTACTTCAACCATGTCTTTTTTAACTTTAACAACTTGGGCATTCAATGTCTCATAATCAGCTCTCGTTGATTTTAAGTCATCTTCACATTTCTTTACTTTTAAAATTTAAAGTATGGATCTGCGGACAAATACATTTTCCCAAATTAGCAACTAAAGTCCACAGAGAATCCAAGGTTACCTTTTCATCCATCAGGGTGCTGAGGCTGTAGCTTTAACTACTTCACCACACATTGTGTGATACAACCATGGGTGTGTTGATAAAAACTCAAAATGGTTCTTCCAATCAATTATATTAATGCATATCTATTCAACCTTACATGGTCCATGTTTCGGCTCTACCGAGCCTACATCAGGGGTCACAGAGCCACATCAGGGTTACAGAGTCAATATCATGTGAAGAAAATCATAAGGTTGACAATATGCTAAACTGGTCAGTGAATGCATATAACTTATGACATTCCAGCACTGCTGCTGGCTTGCCACAGGCTCTAGGCAGAAAAACTATAAGTTCAGCAGTTAAGAAAGACACACCAGAGTTTTGACCCTATCCAAGTTCAGGCATGCCAGGATCTAGCTACTGGCAACATAATCCCTTCCCTCCTTTTGACCCTTTTGAATCAGCCTAGAATCAATCATACAACACCTTCCAGTGTTAGGGAAAGCTCAGGTATATTTCCCTTTGAATGAAACTAGTAGTAATTTACTGACTAGCCTGAAGGGGAACCAGTGAAAGCTTTGGCCCATTCCAGTAGTACCTAGATGTGGGTGGGGTTTCTCTAGAGATAAAAAGGAGCAGAAGAGAGAGGGACAAGACAGTGAGCAGACCAGTCTCTGGAGCAGACCAGTGACGAGACAGTGAGCAGACCAGTCTCTGGCGAGAAGCACACAAGAGCCTTTGAACTTGCTTAATGGTGGAGCCCAGCTGAACCCTAGTGAGGATTGGGAAATGCTTAAGCTGGAGGAGGATTTCCACAGGCCAGAACTGGAGCTGATTACTACTTCAGAAGGTATGGCAATAGAAGAGGAGTTCATTTCTGAGAATGAGATTCTAGGACAAATGGAGGTCTGCTAACAATGCTCAGTCTAGGCCAGCTGTCTAAAGTGTGCTATATTATAAAAGACTTACCGGTACTTGGGTTTGTTTGTTTGTTTTTTTTTTTGAAGTTTAAACCAGGAAGTGAACTGTTCTGAAGCAACCAACTATAGGTGCTGGAGGTGAGAAGGTTCCCTTTTGAACTGTGTTTTTCCAATAACCATAGGTCTGTGGTGATTAAAGGAATCAAGATCTGTTTTAGCTGTGCAAGAAGCCTATTCTTTTTGCTGCAAAAGTGTTTTTTGTGTTGTTGTTTATTTTGTCTCTCCATTTTGAGAACTGGAAGGAACAATTAACTAAGCTTATGGGACATTACTGTGAACTAATTGTGGATTATTTGTTATCTTTCCCCATCAGAAGCAACTGCAAACTAGTTTTCTTTATCTGCCTGAGAGTCTGGGGAAAAAGCCTTGAAACAGCTGTGGCTTTACTCCAGTCAAGGTGTGGCAACTCTCCTGTTGTGAAAAGCCTGTGGAACCCAGAGTACTGCTGTGGTGTGCTTAAAGCATTTTGTTTCATTGAAAGTTTGTAGTTACCAGTTGCTTATGGATTTGCTTTTGTGTTTAGTTTTTTTGTGCTTTATTTTTCTGAAAAATATTTTTGCTTTGTCTTGAAAGACCTGGACAATAAATCATTATTTTTGCATTCAAGCCATTTTTTAAATTATAATTTTCAAAATTATTCAAATATACAAAGTATAAGAATGGAAATTTGAACAAAACAAGATTATATCCATAACATCATTAATAACATCATTATTACCATCTAGCCCACATTTAGGTAGGTTACCATCAATCAACAAAGAAAAAAATTTTAATCAGTATTTAAAAAAATTCAAATAGTAATAAATCTTAATTATATAATCTTTCAAAGAAAATTCAACTTTCTCAATTCTTACTGGTATTTTCAATTAACTCCAAAAGATCAGTAGTTATCAGTTATGATTTATGGGATTCTTGAACTAATAAAAATTGCTCAAGTTGTAAAGGATCCCAGAAAATATAATCTTTATCCTGATGTTTGATCAAACATTTGCAAGGAAACTTTAAGTAAAAGGATGCTTCAATTGCCAGGACTCGAGGTTTTAATACCAAAAAAGCCTTCCTTTTAAACTGAGTTGCCTTGGCAACATCCGGAAACACTAAGACTGTCTCCACAGAACTTCTTATTTTTATTTTGAAAGTAAGTTTTTAAGATCAGTGTTTTGTCAGACTCATTTAGACATTTTACCAATAATGTTGATCTAGTCAAAATAATATCTTGAGGGTCTTCCAAAAAAAAAACAGTAAGATCAAATTCTGTGGGGACAAGTTCTTCTAATCCTGTTTCAGAAGTAATTTTCTTCTTTTGTGGAATATAGTAACATGTTGATATAGGTAATAAATCTGCGTTAGCTAAACCAAGGATTTCCTTAAAAAATTTCCTTAGTAAAATTTCAGGTGTTAATAAATGAGTCCTTGGAAAGTTAACTAAATGCAGATTTTTAACTCTTAAAAAATTTGCAAACATTTCAAACTTTGAATATATTACATGGGAATCCTTTACAGCTGATACAGTAAATGTTTGTAAAGATGTTATCTGAGATTCAGTTGCTACAAGACATTTGTCCAAAATCTTTACATTGGAATCATTATTTTCTAGCTTCTGGATAACTTCCTGAAAGAAATTTAAATTCTGAGTAGCTACTGATTTTAACAATCCCTCAACTCGTATATTAATCAACCATAGATCTTTTAAGGAGATTTCTTGAGGAGCCTCTTGAGTCTCATGCAGGGTTAGGGCCTCCTCTTGGAAAGAGATGGCCTTAGGCATCACTCCAAAACTCAGAGCCAATGCTATTCCCTGCTGAGGCTCTTCTAGAGACTCAATAGGTCTACCCAATGGGTTTACCTCAGAAGAAATTATTGGAGGGAGTGGAGGAGTTCTGTCCAAGGGACTGAGAGATACCCCTAATATTGACGCAGCATTAGGCATCATAGGATTAACTTTAGCAGGTAACAAATGGCGGTCAATCAGGCCTATTGACACTGGGTCGAACTTTTAAGTTTCGCTTTCCTTTTTCCCACATTAAGTAAACAGGTAATACATTATGACATAAATAAATAAGGAACAATATTTACCAAGATATTCCAGTCTCTTCATTTTAACTCCATTTGGCTCCACGTGGCTCCAAAGGGGCTCCCAAGGGGCCTGACGTGCCCCTTAGGGCATGCCCCTTTGGCCACGCCCTTTGACCGCACCCTGCGGCCGCACCACAGCCGCAGCACCTCTTAAGGGTAAAAAGTAGCCTCCAATGGGGAAAACAGCCACAGCACCTCTTAAGGGAAAAGACAAGGACCCTGATGACGCGGTCCCGACGTCCCCGCAGGTGCCTGCTTGGGGAGTGGCTCCACAATTCACCAGCAGGAAATTCAATTTCTGGAAACGTTGGGTCCCCGAAGAGTAGGAAATAGTCCCTCGCTATCTCACCAGCAGGTAAAAAGTAGCCTCCCGCATTCAAGCCATTTTGACTCAAGTTGTATTCTGTTCTGTGTGCTGGGTGTCATACCTGTCCAGTGCAGTGTGGTTTTTATGAGCCAAGTACCCCCTATAGGCTATCCCATATTGGAAGCACGCCTCAGAAAGGTTTATGCCACCTAGCCGGGTGGGCCGCAACTGTTTCATGAACCCCGGCTAGCGACAAACTTAATTGCTGTGTTTTAAAAAGTGCCACTGCAAACTGCAGGAAAGGCCAGATTTAAGTAAGGTTAATTTTAGGCCAGTGCAATTGCAAAATAATTTTGTTTAGTGTCTATTTTTGCCTTACATGTAATATTATAGTCATGATATTAATTTATTCAGAAAAGAATGGCTTAATTCAAGAAAACATGAAATAGCAGCTGCTGATAATTTGAAACTGCATTTTGTTATTTAGAAAAGTCAGAATGTAAACAATAATTACAGATGGGTTGATCTAAGTTTTGTTGGTTCTTAATTAAAAATTGTGATTTGGCATGTGACATAATAAAATGCCATAGTTAATCTGTTTAGGACTTATAGACATGTGAAATTATTTTAGATATCTGAGATAAAAATAGGAAGGATGATTTTTAAAGCAATCAAGTTTTAAAAGTAAATGTAGACTTTCAGAACTCATGCACTCAAAGTCAGAGTACAAGTAGATGTTCCCAGGGGCATATTTAGGCTAGATGAGGAAAACAGCATGCAATTTGCCCCTCTCTTGTATTTGTACAAAACAGCAGATGCAAACCACATAGGAGCTGTTTCAGTAAGGTATGGTACATTTTTGCACTTACCCCTCATTCTATAAATGGCACCCAAAGACAGGCACACAATTGGGCAGTGGTTAGAGAAACAGAAAATCATGATGGCAGATAAAGGCTAAATGGCCCATCCAATCTGCACATCTGCAGCATCCATTATCTTCTCCTCTCCCTAAGAGATCCCACATTTCTTGAATTCAGACAGTCTTTGTCTCCACCATCTCTACCGGGAGACTATTCCATACATCTAACACCCTTTCTGTAAAAAAAAAAACATTTTCTTCGATTACTCCTGAGCCTATCACCTCTTAATTTCATCCTATTCCCTCTCATTCAGAGATTCCATTATGCAATGTAGGTATTTAAACATCTCTATCATATCTTTGCCTACCACCTTTCCTCCAAAGTACATATTGAGATCTTTAAGGCTGTCCCCATATGCCTTATGACAAAGACCACCGACCATTTTAGTAGGCATCCTCTGGACCAACTCCACCCTATTTATATTTCTCAGGATTGCACACAGTATTCTAAATGAGGTCTCACTAGAGTCTTAAACAGGGCATCATTACCTCCTTTTTCCTACTGGCCTCTCCTTATGTACCCTAGTATCCTTCTAGCTCTCGTTATCGCCTTTTCAACCTGTTTGGCCACTGTAAGATCATCACACTCAATGCCCGCCCCTTTTTTATGCACAAAAATGCTTCACCCCCTAAACTGTACCGTTCCCGCAGGTCATGTACACCTATAAAGTAATTGGCTCAATTGATTCTTAATTAACTGGTAATAACTATCAATAATTGGTATTTAGTAGTTATGTGCACTATTTAGTAGTTATATATGGAACTGTTCTATAAACAGCATGCCTAATTTCTATAACATGCAACTCCAAAGGGGATGTGGCCAAAGGAGGGGCATGGGTGGTTTAGAACAGTGTTTTTCAACCTTTTTACACCTATGGACCAGCAGAAATAAAAGAATTATTCTGTAGATCGGCATCGGTCCATGGACCGGCGGTTGAGGAACACAGGGCTAAGTCGTGGGCCAGACCCTGCCCATCTCTACCCAATCTCCACCCCAGACCCCACCCCCATAATAGTACTAATTGCACCTTGCAACGTCAGAGAGAAGGCTTCCGGTTCAGGCGCAGGACGCCCGTAGGAGCCACGGCCCGTGGCTTTGTGCACTGAGTCAGTGAAGAAGAGGAAGCTGGCTCAAAGATAACACCGCATCGATCGCACCGTGGACCAGCAGTTGAAGAACACTGTTTTGGGTCTGATGCACGTGCTGGCCCTGTGGACCGGCAGGAAATTTCTGTGGACTGGCACTGGTCCATGGACCGGTGGTTGAAGAACACTGGTTTAGAGTGTGCCCTGTACTTAGGCATATTTTTCTAGGATACTTGCATTTACACACCTAAATTCCAGTAGTTATGTGCAAGCACTTACACCAGCTGTCTTAAATTTAGGCACCCTTTATTGAATCTCCCCTTTCCTATACATTAGTTGCAAATACTAGTGCACAATAAGTATAAATACTATGAAGAAATTTAAGGGGGTTCCTAGAATCCGTTCCTGCATTTACCTCACAGGGCAGATACTTACTGCATGGACACCATTCTACATAGAGTAGAGAGCTGCACAGGGATGGAGATTATGAGAATCCCACAGGTAAAGGGGATGTAACTCCTCTCGTATGAGGAGAGACTAAAAAGGTTAGGGCCCTTCAGCTTGGAAAAGAGACGGCTGAAGGGAGATATGATTGAAGTCTACAAAATCCTGAGTGGAGTAGAGCGGGTACAAGTGGATTGATTTTTCACTCCATCAAAAATGACAAAGACTAGGGGATACTTGATGAAGTTACAGGGAAATACTTTTAAAACCAATAGGAGGAAATAACTTTTCACTCAGAGCATAGTTAAGCTCTAGAACGTATTGCAAGAGGTTGTGGTAAGAGCGGATAGAGTACATGGTTTTAAGAAGGGTGTGGATAATTTCCTAGAGGAAAAGTCCATAGTCTATTGTTGAGAAAGACATCGGGGAAGCTACTGCTTGCCCTGGATCGGTAGCATGGAATGCTGCTACTCCTTGGGTTTTGGCAGGTACTAGTAACCTGGATTGGCCACCATGAGAACAGGCTACTGGGCTTGACGGACTGTTGGTCTGACCCAGTAAGGCTATTCTTATGTTCTTATGCTATGGGTTTCCTGCAGGAGTATAATCAAAAGCTCTGGAAATGCCATAATAAGACTTGGAGCACAATGAAAGAGGCTACTGAAGTACCAGAATGAGGCTTGGAATGCCCAGAGACTCAGCTGAATCACCAAACTGAGGCTTGGAACACTCAATATTTGAATGATGAATACCTCCCAAAAATGCAGAAGTCATTTCCAGGAAAGAGATGTGAAGCTCTTAGGTCAGAAGGAAACAGATGGCTGTAAGCAAATAATAGCGTTGGCTTCTACATGGAGGCCTGGATTGGCCATTGTGAAGACAAAGTACAGGGCTAGATGGACCATTGGTCTGACCCAGTAAGGCTATTCTTATGTTCATTTTTGGGAAAAAAAAAAAAAAAAATCCAAATGAAAAATGCACAAAAAACAGCCATTGAGATGTAGAAGGTGCCAGCATTCTTAGCAGATGGGCCACATAGACATTCCAGCAGATCAGTGGGGCATTTCAGGGGTCAATGCAGTGACCTTCACGTACAAGATCCCAAGTACACATCTCACCATAACCCCCTTCCAAAACTCACCCAAAACCTACTATACCCAACTGTATATCACCCCAATAGCCCTTATGCCTGTAGATGTCACTTATATGCCAGTACAATAGGTTTTTGGTGAGCTCACACTTTCCACCACAAGTGTACTTGTTAGAGTAGGATATGGGCCTGGGTACCTTTTTCAGAGTTCACTGCACTAACCACCAAGTTACACCAGAGACCTACTTGCTGTTTTAATAAGACTGACCATAACATCTGAAGCTGTCATAGAGGTGGGTATATAGTGTTTCATTCATATATTTGGGGAGTATAAGGGGGTCAGTATAGGGGGGGTGGGGGGTCATGCCTTTATCTTTCCAGTGGTCATACGGTCAGTTTGGACATTTTTTTTTAGCCCTTATTCATTATTAAAACAGGACTAGCCCTAAATGTCTAAATTATACCCTAGACATTTTGTAAAATGCTTGATTATTGCTGCAAAATGTCCAAGTCATAAACCCATCCTAGTCCCACCCAAAACACACCTTCAACATGCCCCCTTGAAATTTAGATGTGTTATTGATAAATGGCATAGAAAATCATCCAGAAAATAGGTTTTGAAAATGGTGATTTTAAAGTTTAAGTGATTCAAAAATCCAAGTGCCACTTCATGCTGTTTTCTTGGACGTGTTTGTCTTTTGAAAATGAGCTCCTTAGACTACTGATGAACAGACTAGAAATCTATCTATAAAATAGGTTTTGAAAATAATGAGTTGGAAGGGTTTGGCATGAAACACGTCCAACTGCCCCTTTAAGACACTTTTTGGATGTGTTTTTTTGAAAATGAAAATGAGCCCCAAGGTCTGCATCTGAAGGTAAGTTACTAAAGGATCCAGCTGCATATATTCCTGACTGTTTAACCAACTACAATAGTTTATGATTTATTATTAAGTTTTTACTATACCACCTTTTGTGATTGCCACAAAGTGATTTCCAATTAAAATTTAAAGAATAAATGTGAAGCACAACATGCTAGGAAAAAGAACTCCATTGCCAAAATACGTAAGATGGAAAAGATAATAATTGAATGTGGTATTTGCACATTCTCATCAGAAGTTTTTTGCCGATGATGTGGGCGGCGGAGGTTTGAGCAGTCATGCTCTGCCTAAACAACAACCTGAGGCTTTTTCTTCCGTTGAGATAGTGCTCTTAATTCAGATAGTGGAGCATTAATATAAATGATTTATTATTTATTACCGACTTTCACCAGATTAGATATAGTATTATCACTAAAGATAAAAATGAGACACAAAAAACGTAGAGAGCCAATTCATGTTCACCGAACCACCTGTACAGTCTAGAGGTTAGAACTGAATGCTATTTCAGATATGTGAAGTTTGAGGGCACTTTTGGATTTGGTTCAGCTGACATCACTACACAAAGTTTGTGGAAGGTAATTCCAAAGAGCAGGAGCAAGGTAAAAGAAGGCAGATTAGTAACTGGAATCAAGCCAAGCTTGGGAGAGCAAAGGGAATGTGGAGAAGAGCTCAGATTGCTCTTTCCATTGAGAATGAAAGCTACTGTGTATAAGAAATAATAATAATAAAAAAAATGTGAAGTTTCTAAAGAACAAGATAATATTAATTCTCCTTCAGAAAATTAAATAGAGACACAGTGATTCATGAGTACAGAAGGAGAAAATCTGAGAGTCCCAGGGTGAGACAGTGAGTTTCATGCACTGTACTCTTGGTAAAGGACATATTAATGTTTGATTTGCACATTAATATAAGCTCTTGATTACAAGTGGACTAACTGCTGAAAATGTGTGAGTACCTCAGAAATTCAAGAAGAGTTATTGTGACTTGGGCCACATGAAGATTTATAGTCTGAGTGTTTAAGGTCTGCAGGCAGATTTGTTACTGTGAAGTCTGTCAGTGTGTGACAACTTATCATAAAAATAAAATAGAGTCCAGTAATGCCCTTTCCCAATGTGAAAATCGACCATTAATTTCCTCTGAAATATAATTTGCATATGGTAAATGTTTCATAGCAATCCGGGCTTGTATGGAAATCTTTCAAATACAATGACCTAATTACCACAGAGGGTAAAGTTAACTGCACTTAACACATGTTAACAGTAATTCTAAATGTGTGCTAACTCGAAAACCTATGTGGTAATATTTGGAGGGGTGCTTGGCATGTGAAAAAAAGAGACTCACAGTGCTAACATACACTAACAATACATTATAGGTGTTAACAGTTCTTCATTTGCATTTATCATATGGTAAAGAACTGCCCATCTCCCATGCATAACCTATTCCTCGTATTAGCATAATATACTGTTCTAGTTGTTTAACACAGAATTAAACAGTTATTAACTGTTTTTGCAGTGAACCAGAAGCTTTTTGATGTGCATTATCCTCCTAAGTCTATATAGAGGGCCATGATTGATATGATGTCAAAATCCGAGTTTTGAGGAAGACGCACAAAAGTCCAATACCAAACATGACCTTTTTTAAAACTGCAAAACATCTATCTTGGTGGGAGGGGGGTTTCTTCAATTTGGGGAGGACCCTGAAGGAAGAGTGGAGTCTCAGCAAGAGAGCAGCTGCTTTAATTAGAAAGTCTGGATCCAGGCTGTCATTCTCTTTGGGCCACCACCATGAGCCTGCACAGGGGATGGGGGGATCTAATGCAGTAGTGGTCCATAAAGACTGCTCCTAGCTGCAGAAAGCATAAGAGTATTCCAGCAGCTGGAGGAGGCTCAGGGATCCCCATCAGCTCAGGTGTTTATTGAGTTGGACACTGCAATGAGGAGGAGTAAAGAGTGGAAGAGAACTGTGTGCTCACCTACATTGGGACAGCTGAACCCAAAATGGCATGCCTAATTACACCACTGCTTGGGGTTGAGCTGCTTGGCAGAGATAGCTGTCGCATCATTTTGATTTCTTATTACCCTTTTCTAGTGGAGTACTCAGCAAATATTTTTATTTTTCCTTATGCTGGCTATGTCTTGTGGTTTCCTTTGGGTACAGTGTTCTGCTCATGCTCAACTTGCTTGTGATAGCTTCTCTACAAAGTCTGCTTCCTGTCTAGTATTTCCATCAGCACAGATCATTCTTTCCTATTTATTCATTCTACATCTGGATATTAGCCTGTTATTTATTACCTTACAATTTGGAAATCTTCAGAAGTATCTCTATTCTATCTATAGGATATCAGGGTTTGGGGACACTGGGTAGGGTAATTTTACTGAAGACATTTCTCCAGAGCTGTCTCACTATAGATGTCATATTGGATTACTGTATCACATATTTTGATCTGACTGCATTTGATCCTCCATGGTTTCCAGTATGTCTGGAAATAGGACCTACCAAATGAGCAAAGAGAAGATCTTGTCTTACAATAGTAATAGTACCAGAAAAAAGGCAAGAGAAATGTCCTTCCATCAAACCATGTTTATTCTTTAAAATGTATACTGTCCCAGGTTTCGGCATATGGATATGCCTTCTTCAGAGGACACTAAAAACATAATTAGTAAATCATATAAAACACAAAAAAATAAGTGTCACATAAATATGTTTAAGAGCAAATAAAATTAACATATTTAAAATATCAGGAATGTAAGTATGCATTGCAAAAAATGTATATACGTGTACATAAAGTCATTAAGAGATGAAATATCATAAACATAAATGAAGAGTAACAGGTGGCTGCATCAATATAGTCCTGCTCAGATCTCTATATACAAATAAGTGGTCCAGAAAAACATGGAAAAATGCTAAAATATTTTACAGACGGCATGGCGTTGGCTTGTGCATTTATTGGGAGGGAATCCGATGATTACTGTTCTTTTGCCTTTGCAGGGTAATCCGGCTTTTATTCCGGATAGATACTCTAGGGAGCACAGATTATGGGGAGCAAGAGGAATTTCAAGATTGGAACATATACTGGGAGATGAGGGTGAGCTATTGACTCATACAGAATTGTTGGCTAAGGTGGGGAAGACTTGGGGAGCGCAGTTTGCATGTATACAAGAGGAACATTATGTGAGATCCCTTGGCAGAGCACAGTTGAGTTTACATTTGGGGGCTAGATTGAGAGAGTTGTTTGCTCAGGAGGAGGGGATGTCTCTTTCGGTGTCTAGTATTCATGCTATTTTGCAAAAACTACAACCAGACAAGGACTATCAGAATATTCGGAATAAATGGGAGAAAGATTTACAGATTAATTTGAGACATTGGGATGTTGCCCGTACTTTAAGAGTGACACCTGGGGTGACACCATGTACATGGTTAAGAGAAACATATTTTAGGGTTACATTATGTGCCTATTATACGCGTACACAATTGTTTTATAGTGGAGGTCTTCCTACACCATTATGTCACAAATATGGGAGGGAGGGTCATACTTTAGGACATACACTTTGGTTTTGCCCCATAATTCAGCACTTTTGGAAGCGAATAATATATTATATGTCAAAGATAATTGGAAGATCTTTGCGCTGTTCTCCTTCCCTCTTTATTTTAGATTTGTCAGAAGCTTTTGAGCATTTGCCAAAGGGACATAAGGCGCTGTATAGGAAAATGAGTCTACTGGCTAGAAAATGTATACTTCAATATTGGACTATTCCTGACCCTCCGAAGTTTTGGCATTGGCGAAACCAATTACATCAGTTGGCCATTTGGGAAACTAGAGATGCTGGAATTACTAGAAAGCGAAAGATGTTTATACAAATCTGGGATTCATATTTGCAAGCTTTGCATCCTAAGGGCCGTAGTGCGATTTTAAGTTGGGTCTCTTAATTGGGCTTCTATTTACTTGAATGAATTAATATTGGTGTGTTTTGATGAGGTGGGGTAGAGAGTACCATTGGGTGGGAAGGGGAAGGTGCGGGGAGGGGTGGTAGAGGTTATTGAAAGGTTCAAACATTTAGTCACAAATAGATAAAGTGGAGATTTATTGAAAGTAGAATATGTATATTATATTAATATATTTAATGCATTATTGTTGTAAACAGTGCCCTGATTTTGTATCTGATGATGTTTGCATCAATAAAACTGTTTGAATCTAAAGATGATTGTTTGTGCCATACAATATTACTGAGACTCAAAAAAAGTAAAAGAAAAATTAAAAATAGAAAAATCACACATGAGGAAATGGCAATGTAAAAGGACTTCAACTAATAACTAAAAGACTACAAAGTTAATACAAAAAAGAAAAGTATATACAGTATAAGCAAAAAAGTACCAGCTATGTAGAGCCGATGGATACTGACAGATACTGGGAAAACATTAAGGGCTCCTTTTACTAAGGTGTGCTATTGGTTTTAGCGTGCGCTTAGCACGCGCTAAAATACCGCACATGCTAAACTCTAATACCCCCATAGAGCTTGCGGTAGTATTTTTCGTTTAGCGCATGGTTAGCGTGCGCTAATCTTTAGCGCACGCTAAAAACGCTAGCGCACCTTAGTAAAAGGAGCCCTAAGAACTGAAAGATGCTATGAGTAATATAGCAAGTAATACTTGCGCTCCTGAAAACTGATGCGTATAGAATGCATACTAAAATAGTTGCAGAAGGATTTTCCAATTCCTCCTGCCACCACCAAGACATCCCTGGGCAGGAGGGATGCCCACTCCCTCCTGCCGCTGGCCCCATCATCTCCCAAACCCCCCAAGATCCCCCTGCCACCCCACAGAATGCCCCCCATATCTTTCTCTGATGGCCGGCAAGAGTGATGTCCACTGAAGATAAAGGAAATATTGAAAGGAAGACATGTTGATGACATTCAGGACATCAAGGATAATTTGACGACAGCTCTGATGGCCATTTCAGAAAGAGTTCCAAAATTGCTTTGAAGGGTGGATTAGGCACTGGCATCAGTGCATAGCTTCTGGAGTACTGCGTCCAGTACTGGTCGCCGTACCTTAAGAAGGATATGGCGTTACTCGAGAGAGTTCAGAGAAGAGCGACACGTCTGATAAAACAGTGTGACAAGGCAGTGGCTGCTGCCAGAAGGATTCTGGGCTGTATAAAGAGAGGCGTAGTCAGTAGAAGGAAGAAGGTGTTGATGCCCCTGTACAGGTCATTGGTGAGGCCCCACTTGGAGTATTGTGTTCAGTTTTGGAGACCGTATCTGGCGAAAGACGTAAGAAGACTTGAGGCGATCCAGAGGAGGGCGACGAAAATGATAGGAGGCTTGCGCCAGAAGACGTATGAGGAGAGACTGGAAGCCCTGAATATGTATACCCTAGAGGAAAGGAGAGACAGGGGAGATATGATTCAGACGTTCAAATACTTAAAGGGTATTAACGTAGAACAAAATCTTTTCCAGAGAAAGGAAAATGGTAAAACCAGAGGACATAATTTGAGGTTGAGGGGTGGTAGATTCAGGGGCAATGTTAGGAAATTCTACTTTACGGAGAGGGTGGTGGATGCCTGGAATGCGCTCCCAAGAGAGGTGGTGGAGAGTAAAACTGTGACTGAGTTCAAAGAAGCGTGGGATGCACACAAGATTTAGAATCAGAAAATACTATTAAATATTGAACTAGGCCAGTTACTGGGCAGACTTGTACGGTCTGTGTCTGTGTATGGCCGTTTGGTGGAGGATGGGCAGGGGAGGGCTTCAATGGCTGGGAGGGTGTAGATGGGCTGGAGTAAGTCTTAACAGAGATTTCAGCAGTTGGAACCCAAGCATAGTACCGGGTAAAGCTTTGGATTCTCGCCCAGAAATAGCTAAGAAGAAAAAAATAAAATATAAAATAAAATAAAAAAAAAAATAAAAAAAAATTTAAATTGAATCAGGTTGGGCAGACTGGATGGACCATTCGGGTCTTTATCTGCCGTCATCTACTATGTTACTATGATAAAAGGGATGGAAAACCTTTCATACACTTAGAGATTGGAGAAACTGGGTCTCTTTTCCCTGGAGAAGAGGAGACTTAGAGGGGATATGATAGAGACTTACAAGATCATGAAGGGCATAGAGAGAGTGGAGAGGGACAGATTCTTCAAACTTTCAAAAAATAAAAGAACAAGAGGGCATTCGGAAAAGTTGAAAGGGGACAGTTTCAAAATGAATGCTAGGAAGTTCTTCTTTACCCAACATGTGGTGGACACCTGGAATGCGCTTCCAGAGGGCATAATAGGGCAGAGTACGGTACTGGGGTTCAAGAAAGGATTGGACAATTTCCTGCTGGAAAAGGGGATAGAGGGGTATAGATAGAAGATTACTGCACAGGTCCTGGACCTGTTGGGCCGCCGCATGAGCGGACTGCTGGGCACAATGGACCTCAGGTCTGACCCAGCGGAGTCATTGCTTATGTTCTTATGTGACCATAGTGATATTCAGCAATGAGGTATGCAGCACTTTTTCTAGGATGAGTTTGCAAACTTAATTGTCAGGCCTCATATGAAGACATTTTTTCACAAATGTGCTTTCAGAAAAGAACCTTGTGCAGTGCAGTACAATGTGGCATAGTTTATCTTTCACATGTATTAGAAATCTCACTGTAAAAATTACTCATAGAATGTGTATATAGTGCTCAGTAAAACACTGCTTTATACCGGCAACCGTATAAAATAAGCAGCATTCCAGACATCATGCTGGAGAGAAGGATTGGAATGTATTTTTAGTTTGTTTGAACTTATTTTAATGATTTTTTTCACCGATTTTGTTGGTTATTATACACCATTTTAAACACTGGGATTGATTTGGGAGGAAGGGGTTTGTTTACTACCGGACAATTGCAGAACAGCAAAAAAAAAAATTCTACCAAGACATCAGAGCTGCACACCATCTGAGATAAGTAATTTAAATTAATTATTAAAGAATTAAAAAAAAATTTAAATAAGGAGGTAGGAAGGGTGTGCTTATTATATACGGTTGCCGGTATTAAGCAGTGTTTTACAAACACATTTTATGAGCAATTTTTACAGTGAGATTTCTAATACATGTGATTTCTTTAATATAGGAGAAATTAGAATTTCATATTATTTCTCACTTCTTTATAGTTTATCTTTCTACAAAGTCACCCTCCTTTACCTCTCATATAAATTATTCTATCATTTTTACAACAGTTAAGGTTTCTAATTTAAAATAAGGCTCAGATTTTAAATGGAACTGCACATGTAATCTTTGTCACCTTATCTTCATGAATGGAATGATATTCTGACACCATAATTACATACTTAAACCTTTCTTGTCTTCTCGGTTGCTCTCCATCCTGTACTGTGGTGGGTTTATTTTGACACCCATCAATGTGTCAAAGCAACTTCTGCTGTATTCGTTTTCGACACAAAGTACATGAAGCAAGGGTCAGTGTATAATATTAGAAGCAGATGAGCTAAAATGCAAATTCTGAAACTGATACCAGAATGGAACCACTACTGGGTAGATGCTTAATTATTTCAAAGCCTTTTTCAGTTTGGGAGGCTCTAATTATTTCCAAACAAAAGGTCAGAAAATGTGATTGAGGAAATAAGTTCTCATGATCCTGAAAATAATGCTGACACCCTTACACCTCAAAGCTGGTTAAATAAATATGTACACTGACTTATATTCAAGTTATGGACATGGAGATGAAAGTAGACAGGGAAGAGCTGGTTTCACATATATTAAACATACTATCCAGCTTTCTTCTGTATTATGTACTTTAAAAACATTGGTCAAGAAAGGAAATGGTTAATTTCTATACACTAAAATATAAATCAAAGGAAGGAACTTAAAAATCGAAATACTTGTATCTATTAATTTTCCACTAATAAACACTTCCACTGCTCAAGGAATTGCATTGGCTTCCAGTGTATCTCAGAATTCAATTTAAGTGCATTTGTATTGCATTTAAGATCCTATTTGGCATTTTTGTCACTTTTATTCCTTTAGACTGGAATGCTCATAGATCTCATCTTGCAAGAAGTTCTCAAAAATTAAAACTTACAATTCCCTCTCTCAATGGTAAAAACAGAACCTTTAAGAGATTTAGTTATTCTTTTGCTTTTAAATTAACCGAATTCTGGAATGCTGTACCGCTTACATTAAGAAGTTTAGGTTCTTTTGCTTTATTCCAGAAAGTTGTGAAAACTTTTTTCTTTGCCAAACATTTTGGAAATTAACTATTTCAGTCTACTTTTTCTTGTCAAATTTATGTATTATGTTTTACATTATTGTAAACCGAGTCGATCTCCTCTTGGTTGATGACTCGGTCTATAAAACTAAGGGCTCCTTTTACTAAGCTGCGCCTCCATTGAGCTGGCGTTAGTTTTTCATGTAGCGCGGGGCTTAGCGAGCGCTAACCTGCAGTGCACGCTAAAAATGTTACCACAGCTTAGTAAAAGTAGTTTTAGTTTAGTTTAGTTTAATGACAAAGAAGGTGCTACTCGGAATGGTCAGTGGTAAAAGGAAGCAGGGGAGACCAAAGGCCCGTTGGCTAGATATCAAGAATGGCTTGGAAATGAACATTAAGCAATTGAAAGAAGCCGTGGAAAATAGGGAAGCATGGTGAGGACTGGCCTACAGAGTTTCCATGGGTCGGACACAACTGAATGAATTGTAGTAGTAGTATGGTGGTATACTATACCAAAAGTGCTAATTTGAGTTCCTGAATGCTAATACAGTTGTATTCTTTTAGCCACCTACCAAGCTTCCCAAATGGGTATGAGGAAGGGCAAATCTTGGGCTTTCCCTCTAGGCCCTGGAGGATCTTTAGCAGTGAATAAAACTATACTGGTGTTTTGGGATTCATTCAGTTGGAGTCAGCTTTTGTTTCAGCAGGCTCTGCTGGAGTTGGTGTGGATCACAGTATGGAGAGAGGATCATTTAGCTACGGACTGAATTCTGTAAATGGATCCCATATTTAGACAGCATAAAAAGTGTGCACTAGGAATTATTCTATAAATGTGCTCAAAGTTGGATGCCGTATATAGAATAATGCATATCATCAGAATCTACGCCCAATTTGGGGTGCAAGGATTTATACCAACTCAACCCTGGCGTAATCCCCATACCTACATTAGGCATGGATCCCCTCAATTCTATAATACTGTTTGCAAATCCTAGAAATGTCCCTGACCCATCCATGCCCCTCCCGTGGCCTTGTCCCCTATTTCGGATCTGCATGGAAAAATTTAGGCGCACATCTTTGTAGAACAGCGACTATAAAGATGTGTGTGTAAATTCCAATCATTGCCAATTAGCCCCAATAATTGTTCATGCCCAACTTTTGGCTCATTAACCACCCCCACCCTTTTTTTACTAAACCGCGATAGCGGTTGTTAGCGCCGGGAGCCGCGCTGAATGCTCCGCGCTGCTCCTGACGCTCATAGGAACTCTATGAACGTCAGGAGCAACGTGGAGCACGCAGCGTGGCTACCTGCGCTAATAACCGCTATCACGATTTAGTAAAATGTGGGGGGGTAAGTAATTACCCCTCCCTCTTTTTGCAAAGCCACGCTAGCAGCTGATGCTGTGATGCCCATAGGGAATTAATGGATGCCATAGTGTTTGCCTTCAGCCGCCGCTAGTGCGGCTGTGTAAAAGAAGCCCTAAATTGCAGCACAATTTGGGCACGCACACAAATTTGCCCACACAATTTTGAGCTCTATATATAGAATTAGAGGATCTATATAGGCACACATACATATGCTAATACTGCAAGTAATGTTAGTGCCTAGGTTATAGATTTGCTCCCTAAGCTGTAATGCAAAGACTCACAGGGCTCCTTTTACAAAGGTGCGCTAGCGTTTTTTAGCGCATGCATGGGATTAGTGCGCTCTATAGCGCACGCTACCCAAAAATCTACCGCCTGCTCAAGAGGAGGCGGTAGCGGCTTGCGCATGCGGCATTTTAGCGCACGCGTGCATTAAGGCCCTAATGCACCTTTGTAAAAGGAGCCCATAATGTGTCTATATAACAAACACAAGTACAGTATAGCCAGCTATATGTATACAGTATATACAGGGTGAGCCAAAAATAGGTATACGGTATTTATTCATTATTTCTTATTATTTTACAGCTATTAAATAGCTATAATATTGTACTGAATGATGATCAGTTAAAAGTGAAACGATGCAACTGTTACAAAAACGTCACACGAATGTTATTCATGACACCTGTAAAATAAAAAGAAATGATGAATAAATACTGTATACCTATTTTTTTGGCCCACACTATAGTTTCTCCCTTTTTTCCTTCCCCAGTATGATGTATGACAGTGTAAAGTGTGAACTAGCGTTTTTAGCTTCCTGTTCTTAATTCATTCAATGTATGCTCTGCTTTTTTTTATAGTGAGGACTATTGAAGTGACTTCATATAACACTGTTTAAACGGAACCAATTCGGGCAGCCCATGACCTGGAGGTGGAAGTCCCTAGATGCCTCATTGTGCGCTCATTGTCATATTGTTACTCCATCATTATGCGGTCCTTTTACTAAGGCTCTCTAGCCATTTTAGCGCATGCTAAATATTAACGCGTGCTAAATGCTAACGCGTCCATAGAATATAATGGACGCGTTAGCGTTTAGCGCATGCTAATAATTAGCATACACTAAAACAGCTAGTGCGCCTTAGTAAAAGGACCCCTATATTATTAATCTGCAAACGTTCAGCTCTCCAGGTGGACAGTATCGATCTCAGGATGCCATTTAGAATGTTCAGCTAACCCTCCCAAATATTTATTTGCCACCCGCAGCCACCTTTCGGGTCTCTCTGGTGTTTTGAAGCACATAATATTCACTGCAAGTGTATTGAAGTCTGCATCATGAGATGGTTAATACATACAACCTATCATCCCAGTGATACAATCCATTTTTTATTTTTTTAAGGATTAAAAAAATATGAGCAGCAGGATTTTTTTTTTCCCCACAACCTAAATGAAACTTTGATTCGAAACTGGATTTAATTTATATTTCTAGACTGGCACATTTTAGCTGTCACTCTCTGTTCTATCAATGTAGTAAGTACACGAACTGAAAATCTGCTTTACCTTGAGGTCTCAATAAAGAAAAATAAATGAGTTTCATTTTTTCTACTTTATCTGTCAACAACTACTAGGTTGGTATGGATCTTGGCAGGATGTAATCAAAGTCTTATGTACTGCAATAACAGAGCTATTCTGCTACATTCCCTGTAATTGTTTTTTCCCCTAGCACAAAGCATTCTGGTACTGTAAGTACACTCTTTCATATTCTGGAAAAATAATGTACCTGTGAGTGATCTGAAAAAACAAACGGTGATTCATTTATTACATATTTTCCTGAATTCAGCCACATGTAGTAGGATACTGCTGAACTCTGAAAAGGCTGGTCCACATTTTTTTTAAAACCTGAATGGCCACATGAATTTCAATACAATGGCTTGGGGTTTACCATATGATAATTAATTAGGAGGGTCAAGAACTCATGAGCTTGGAGAAGGTAATAGCTGCCAAAAGTAATTTGGAATTAGTGTTCACATAAATTCCCATGCCCCTGCCTAGCTTAGGTTGAGAAGAATACAAGCCTGTATTTCCAAAAATCAAAGTTAGTTGCGGCACCAAGAAAAGTTACAAAAGAAGGTTTGAAGTACAGTAAAATAACTTGGTATTATGTTACTTGTTCAGACCTTTCTAACATCAAAAGCTGGACCACTAAAGAAAAATATTTGGTCACATGGTTATGTGGAATTGGTTGACATGCTAATACTGAGCTGGCATTATTTGATCTTATGGGAATAAAACATCTTTAACAAGACTGAGAATAATTCAGATTACCGCGGTTCGAATGATATTTGGTCTGAAGAAGAATGACCATATTATAGTAATAATAATAATAATAGTTTATTTTTATATACCGCCATACCCATGCGAGTTCAAGGCGGTTTACATTGAGTTACATTAGGGTCTGCATAGACAGGCAGATTTACAATTATTTTTCAGAATTACAGATTTGTTATTCGAATTACAGATTTGTTATTAGAATTACAGAGTAACATAGTTTCACTTATTTATCAGCTTTATTTGATCTAGAAAGAGGATGCGGGATGAGGGGAAAAAGAGGGGGGGGGAAGGCCTACTGAGGGGGCCCGATTGGGGAGGGGGGGAGATATTGTCAGGGGGGGGTACCGTTCGGGTCTTGTTTGCGGAATAGGTAAGTTTTAAGTGATTTTCTGAAACCGAGGTAAGTGGGGGCCTCTAGTATCATTTGTGCAAGCCATGGGTTCAGCTTGGCTGCTTGGAAGGCGAAAGTTCTGTCGAGGAATCTTTTGAAGTGACAAAGTTTGGGTGATGGGAAGGCGAACAGCTGAATACGACGGGATTTGTTTTTGGTGCGGTAGAGGTTGAAGTGAGGATTGATGTAACTTGGTGAGGAACCATTTACCGCCCTGTAACAGAAGCATGCGAATTTGTAAAGGACTCTAGACTCGAAAGGCAGCCAGTGGAGTTGGTGGTAGAAAGGGGTGACATGTTCCCATTTCTTTAGGCCAAAGATGAGGCGCACGGCGGTATTCTGGATTATTTTTAGTCTCCTGGTTGTTTTCTTCGTGGCGTTAAGGTATATGATGTTGCAGTAATCTAGAATACTGAGGACGGAGGATTGTACAAGAAGGCGGAAGGAAGTGTCGTTGAAGTATTTTTTTATGGTGCGAAGTTTCCAAAGTGCTGAGAAGCTTTTCCTGATGACGAGGTCATATTAGTCCAGTTTGTTGCACTGGTTAACATTGGAAGCAAGAATTTTATTTAAATTTTCTTGCATTTGCTTTAAGTTGATATCAGGAGAGTCTCCAATTTACTTGTCTCCTCATTTTGAGTTATATAGACCATCAAGGAATACAAGAAGTTCTTACTTAGTCGACTATCCTAAGCCAAATGGTGTCAGATATAAGACCTTTTTTGATATGACCTTAGCGTTTCAGGCAGGTAAATTACAATCCTGGCTTGGTGAATGTATCCATTAAGCCATATCTTACTGTTCTTTTTGAAAATTAGTTAAGTCTTCCTTGTTTGACAAATTTATTACTTAGTTGGGTATTTTTAAGATTGCAATTCATTTTTAACTTTTTATAATGATTTTATTTTTATGGTATGGTATGCTATTTCGCTGATTGTTCAGTTTCTTATGGTGTAAACTACCTAGAACTCTTGGTAATGGCGGTATAAAAGAATAAATTTATTATTATTATTATTATTAGAGTAGCCATCAAAAAAGTTTCACATGGAGGGGCATTTTTGATAGGAAGTCTAAGCCTGAGTTTGAACGTTTTAGAAAAGACGTTCAAAAATCCACTAGAGAAAATGTTTTTTTTTGAAACTACAAGATATCTTTTTATTTATTTTTTTCCTGAAAATGACCTATCTAGACATTTTGGCCCTTATTGTGTCTATCTTTTTTGGCCATTTTTGTATCGAAAATGGCCAGATGAAAAACACACACAAATAAGCCAGCATTCTTAGCAAACTAACCAAACAGACATCTGAGAAGTCCGAGGTACACACGTCACCTTAACCTGCTTATATTGTATGGTAAGTTCTCCAAACCCCACACAAAACTTACTGTATCAACCTATCTGTACACCACAAAAATAGCCCTTATGCCTGCAAATGTCATCTTTAAGAAGACACAGGAGGTTTTGGGTGGGTTTTAGAGGGCTCATCATACAATATAAGCGGGTTATGGTGAGATGTGTATCTAGGACTTTTTATGTGACATTCACTGCAGTACCCCATAGAAGTTCCCTCTGCTATGCTGAGCTGTGTCTGTGTGGCCATCTGAAGCTGTAATACAGGCAGAAATGTACTGTTTCTTTCACTGACCACTGGGGAAGTAAGGGGGTCATGCTTTAATCCCTCCAGTGGTCATCTGGTCAGTTTGAGCACCCTTATTCGTTTTTAGAACATGTCTAGCCCCAAATAATAATAAAAATAATAATAATAACAACAGTTTATATACCGCAGGATCGTGAAGTTCTATGCGGTTTACAAAGATTAAAAGAAGGTACAAGTTGAATGAACTTAACAGAGGTTTACAGAGATTAAAAGATGGTACAGGTTGAATGAACTTAACAGAGGTGAAAGATAGAGGTTAACAATTCAAGGGAACCATTATTGAAACGAAAGAGTTGTATGGGTCAAATGTCTAAATGGTGCCCTGGATGTTTTGTTAAATGTTCGATTATCCCTGCAAAATAACCTAGTCCTAAGCCCTCCCAAAATACGTCCCCTTGGAATTCAGATAAACAGGGGAGAGACGTCTAAAATATGGGTTTTGAAAATAGTGATTTGGATGTTTTTGCAAGAAAAAAGTCCAAATGCCATTTTTGGGATGTTTTTTCCTCTTTTTTGAAAATGAGCCCCATAGTCTCACTGTGCTACACTCACAAAGAAATTTATAAAAAGCCTGACACATTCATGTTTCAGTGTAAGTGCTTCTGCAAAATGTAATATCCCAGTATGTTTCAGAAATCAGGACTGAGGATTCAGATCAATCTGAGCAGATTTATGGGAGTAGTTATAAAGGTGCATTATGGCAATAACAAGTAATTTACCCCTCAATGAACATTAAATCATCATAACATTTATTTATATTAACACAGAATACATAATAATGAGATGCAAAGCATACAAAACATCTCAAATAGTGCAGTTGGCACTATTTTTTGGGCCCAGGGGCATTGGACTGCTAATGCATGGTCAAAGTTCCCAGGCATCAACTTAAAGGGGAAGGAACTGGTAATAAAACACAGTGGCCTCTACCTCTCTCTTTCATCCCCAAATAATACCCCTGATGCCCCTGAAGATAGCCCTTCAACCCCAAGCTCCAAAGACACTTTTCTTGAACCCTGTCCTCTTGCTTTTCACCAAATCCCTTCCCTCAAGAGCTCCACCACCACCTCAGTAGGTCTCCCAGACCTACTATAACACTGGTCAACAAGCATTTTGCTACTGGAATTTTGTCACCTGTACCTTAACAAGGGCCACATTCTGACTCTAAATCAGAAAACAGTTTTCATCTATTACAACCTGATGTTAAGTTATGCATCAGTTTGTGTTTAAATCATTTCATCAATAATGCTACCACGAAGCATCGGTATTTTACTGTTTCTGTAACACAATATTGCATTTTAGGACATCGATCACATATACCAGTAATTTGAAAGTTTATACTAAAAAAAGTGATTGTGCTGCTTTTTATACCTGTGAATTTTTATATTTTGTTTGTTTTTGACTAAGATATTATGATTATTATGAACAGATGTGGTTGTGTTAACCATCCTGATAATTTCTGTTATATCTGTAGACAATTTATGCACAAGATCAGCGAAAGAATCTGTCCAGTAGATTTCAAAGTGCATACAAGCATGCTGAAACAATGTGAAGCGCCTGCCATTAGTACATCGTGAGAAAATCTATCTTTCAGTATTTCACATAAAACTGGGTGCTGAAAAATTTTGTCAAGACAACAGACAGAAATGGTGATGCATTTCAGCACCTAAGAAATACCTTTGGTTTCAAGAAAAGTGAAGCCAAAATCAAAGAAGGTGTTTTGTTGGACCTAAAATCCATGAACTGATCCTTGATGATATGTTCAAACGGGAGCTGAACCCAGCTGAATCAGCAACATGGGAAGCATTTGTGCTGGTTGTTCAGAATTTTCTTGGTAATCACAGATCAGAGCTTGCTGAGCTTGTGGAGAACATGCTGACAGCATATCAGCTAATGGGTGCCAGAATGTCACTTAAAATGCATTTCTTACATTCTCACCTCAACTTCTTCCCACCCAATCTTGTTGATGTCAGCGATGAGCATGGGGAAAGATTTCGTCAAGATATCAAAGTGATGGAAAGCAGATATCAGGGAAAGTTCAATCCCAGTATGATGGGAGACTATTGTTGATTCTTGCAAAGAGAGACAAATGTACAGTACTGCTCACGCTGCCCTGGCTCCCTCTGAAATCACTTCCAGGTTGCGGAGTCAAGAAGTGAAATCAGAGGGAAAGCAAATGCTAGTGCAAGCAACAGGCTTGAGAAGCTGCTTGCACTAGTGAAGATTTAGGGCTCCATTTATGAAGGTGCGCTAGCGTTTTTAGCGCACGAACCAGATTAGCATTTGCTATAACGTGAGCTAGCTGAAAAACTACCACCTGCTCAAGAGGAGGCAGTAGCAACTAGCGCGCGCGGTATTTTAGCGTGCACTATTCCATGCGTTAAGGCCCTAATGCGCCTTTGTAAAAGGAGCCCTTAAAGAGGTACGGGGTGAGAAGAGAGGGCTCAAGTGTGGCATGAGGGCACGGAAAGAGCGTGGAGGTGGAGAGGAGGGCGCAGGGGGGTTGGCACAGAAGGAGCAGGGGTGGAGAGGAAGGTGTGGGGAAAGGGCACGGGGGCGCCTCTTATCCTCACTACACTATTGCCTACCTTTTAATATTCTAGGGCTTTAACAACTAAGATTTTCACCACCACATAATACCTACTCGAGAATTGATTTCTTCCTTCTCTCCTCCTCTCTCATTCAAGACGTGACAAATACTTTCATACACCCAATAACTCTTACAGATCATGCAGCTATTTCATTACATTTATCTATTTCTGCCCCACGTAAAGAATCTCCCTCTTGGCGACTTAACAATACTCTGCTTTTAGATGAGGTAATAGTAGAAAAAATCAAATCTTTTACTACGGAATTTTTTGAAATCAACACCAAAGATCCAGAAATTTGTCCTTCTATTATTTGGGAAGCTTACAAAGCTTCTCTCAGAGGTGAATTGATCAAACTTGCTTCCTGAAAAAAAACCAATCCATCCAAAAAGAAAAAGAACTGGAAACCTCTATTAAAAATTTAGAACTACAACATATGTCCAACCATCTACAAGATCAATCCATGCTTCAACGTATTCAAAACTTAAAATATGAATACAATACTCTAGTCTCATGTACGGCCCGTCGTGACATTTTCATTTCCAACTCTGGTCACTATATGGGAGATAATCTTATGGGTCGCCCTTTGGCTAGATATCTCAAAACTAAATCAAAACGCTTGCACATCTCAGCTGTTCAAGATTCATCAGGACAATTAGCCAGAACCAGATCTCTGATTTCTTCCCAATTTGAAAAATTTTATACTACCCTATATCAATCTGATTTTTCAGCCTCTGAAATGGATTTAGATTCATTTCTATCCTCACTAGCTCATCCAACTATATCGGAATCTATTAAAGCAAAACTGGATGCTCCTATAACTATATCTGAGATTGAAAATGCTATAACCTCTCTACCCACTGGGAAAGCTCCGGGCCCGGATGGCTTTACAAATGAGTTTTTCAAATGCTTTTGAACCCTATTGACTCCTCAACTCCTTGCATATTATGATTTCCTTCACTCCACTCCGGACAAACAATTTAATTTCGCTGAGGCCACGATTGTAGTTATTCCCAAGCCAGACAAAGATGCTACTCTGGTTAAAAATTTTCGTCCTATCTCTCTTCTTAATTTGGACTACAAAATTATGGCTAAATTACTTGCACTAAGACTCACCACAGTGATCCCATCTCTCGTACATGGAGATCAAACTGGATTCATCAAATATAGATACATTGGGGATAATCTTCGTTTATTTCATCATATCAATGCTCACGCCAAATCAATGTCGGATCCTGTGATTGGTCTAGCCATTGATGCCGAGAAGGCCTTTGACCGAGTGGAGTGGCCTTTCTTATTCCGAGTTCTGAAATGGTACAACTTTGGTTCTTTCTTTACAGACTGGATAGAAACATTATACAGACAACCCACGGCTCGTATCTTGATTAACAACTCTCTCTCTAATAGATTTTCCCTCCATAGAGGTACCCGTCAAGGCTGTCCCCTTTCACCATTATTATTTGATTTAGCATTGGAACCTCTATTGACAGCTATCAGACAATGTTCCTTAATTAAAGGTATTCCCTCGTCCAATCGAGAGATTAAACTAGCAGCTTACGCTGACGATGTTCTTCTCTTTCTCAAAAATCCTCTTATCTCTTTACCTCATTTTATCCACATCGTATCTCAATACTCTCAAATATCTGGATATTCTGTTAATTGGGAGAAATCAGAGATTTTTCCGCTAAATGATCACATTTCCTCCTCAGATCTAGCTCATTTTCCTTTTCCATGGTCACAGGGAGCTGTAAAATATTTGGGGATTTTAATACATAAAGACCCATTACTTGCTCAGGATCTCAATATATCTAAAATCAAAAACTTAGTTTCAAGTACTACATCTCGTTGGTCCCCGCTTTATTTGTCCTGGTGGGGTAGAATAGCCTCTATTAAAATGACCTTAGCCCCACAAATTAATTATACTCTATCTATGCTTCCCCTTCTCTGCCATAAATCACTCTTTCATTGGCTTAATATGAAAATTACTGAATTTATTTGGAACAAGAAAAAACCTCGTATTGCTCTCGCCAAGCTGAAGGCCTCTAAGATTAATGGTGGCTTAAATTTACCTGATTTTTATTATTACTACATCGCCTCCTTAGCCAAATACGGAGCTCACTGGATTGTTGACTCATATCCACAGGATAAACCAGCATGGTTTGAAATGGAATGCTTTTTATGTGCACCACTACACATCTCTTGCTTCCTTACAGTGTCGATACCTAGACACTTGAGAAAATATTCTTTGTTGAGTGCAACGCAACATGCTTTTCAACTATTAGATGCAGCGGCTGAGATCTCTGTTGCTGAAGGCCCACTTATGTCCCTTTGGAATAATTCTAAAATTCAAAATAAGGGTAGATCCCTTTCATGGAAGAGGTGGCAACGGGCAGGGGTGGTTTGTTCATCAATTGATCTCCTCCACTTCATTTATCCCATTTGATACTTTTTGTTCTGTAAACTCACTCCCATCCTCTATATATCCCCAATGGCTTACGCTTACTGAAATACTAGCTAATGTGCAAATGCGCCCTGACTTTATGACCAATCAACAAACTATTCGTCACTGGTCTACTTTGGCTTTACTGAAAGGTAGGGCGATATCTCTTTTTTATAGCATCTTAAGAGATCACACCTTCACCTTTACACCTCAATCCATGAACCATTGGGGCTCTATCCTAAAGACCACGCTTTCTGAAATAGATTGGGAACTCTTCTGGTCATCTACAAATCGTCCTCTATTATCCTCAAGAGTTTCGCAATCAATGTTCTTTGTTATGTGGAATGTAGTATGGACTCCATTTCGAATGTGGAAAGTGAAACTGAAACAAGACCCTACCTGTTGGAACTGTTTGAAAGAGCCTGGAACTCTTGATCACATGCTTCTTCACTGCACTATGGTTCATTCCTTTTGGATTCGTATCTGGGACACCATAAAATCTATTACCAAATGTTCAGAAGCTATTTCCATAGACATTATAATCCTTCGTTCTCAACACCCTTGTTTCGCACTATCAAACTGTCCTCCTAAACTTATTGACACCATGATTGTGACAGCTCTTATGCACATTTTGAAAAATTGGAAGTCACCCACACTACTAGACTACACCTTTTGGTGGAACTCCTTGAGCATGTACCACAAATTCGAATCATATGCATATGAAAAGAACACGATATCTCGTTTATCTACATATTTGGTGCGAAATAAATCACCTTGGTCATTCTTAGATTCATATGTTCATTCTGCCTTGTAGACACTTCTGCCTCTCTCTCTTTCTCTCTCTCTTTCTTTCTCTCTCTTTTTTCTTTTTTATTTCAATTCATCTTCTCTGCTTTTCTATCCTTTCTATTTCTTTTCTTAGCAGTTTCAAATACTCTGAATTCTTCTTACTAATCTACTATATGCAAATAACAGCAATTATGGTTTCTTTTGTTTCTACATCACTATTTCTTATTCAATTTTTATGTATTTGAACTGCTTTCTGTATATTACTTATAATATTCAATAAAATTAATGAACTAAAAAAAAAAAAAAAAAACAACTAAGATTAAACTAAGGCAGAAGAATATTAGACTCTAAAAATGCTAATAACAAATTTTTGCTTTTTAAACTAAACTGAATTTTGCTTCTAGCTCAGCTTTTATATCACTACATTTCCCAGCAAAGTAATGTTCACTTACCCAAAGAGGTTTTCTCTGCTCTCAACATTTCCACAGAAAATGGTGCCCAAGGGCATTGATGTTTTAGTGATTCTATGCTACTGGTAAGGGTGATTATTCCTTTACTACAGGAGTCACTAACCTGTGGTTCTGTACTACTGGAGGTTAATAACATAACAAAATATTTATATACCGCAATACCTTTCAGATCTATGCAGTTTAACAAATGAAAGAAACTGAAACATTTACAGTGAAATAGAAAGTTAATGTTTCAAAAATTTTGCAAATAGATACGCTTTTAACAAATCCCTGAAATTCAAATATGAGGTAGAGGTAAAAAGTAATTTACGAAATTCAGTATCCCAAGTGGCTGCCTGAAATGACATTAGTCGATTATAATATCTTTTGTAACCACAGCCCTTGACCAATGGAAAGTCAAAAAATGCTAGTATTTGCAAAGAACGCCTGTTATTAGGAAATTTAAAATGATCAACTAAATAACCTGGAGCCAGGCCAAATAAAACCTTGTAACATATACAACCAAACATTGTTTAATAATTTTCCCCCTAAACAATCATTTTCTGTTTATCTGTCACCCTTCACTCTTGATTTCATTGCCCTCTATCATATCCCTAGGCTCTTCTTCAAACTAAGGAATCCTAATCTGTTTTAGAAGAATCAGCCCAACCTTTTTACTATTATTTTGTGTTCTTCTCTGTACCAGTGGAGAAATAGCCCAAAGTAAAGGCTAGTGCATGTCCAACATTCCTCCCCTCTTGCATCCCTTTCAATCTGTCCCACTGTTCCTTCTCCACCACCATATCTATAATTTATCGCTCTCATCTTTCACTTCCCTATTCATCTCTACCTCACTCCTCTTCTTCCCCCCCCCATGCTCAACAATTGTCCTATTTTTTTCCATTCCCCATGGTCACCATCTTTTTTTCCCTCTCACTCACACACCCATGCCCAACAATTCTCCCTTTCTATTCCCTCCCCTACCTTAGCATCTCTTTCCCTCCATCATATGTTCCAAGTTCCTGTCCCTTATCTCTCTCCCTTCTGTGCCCCAAGTTCATGCCTTCTCGCTTCCTTCTGTGTCCAAAGGTGCTCCCACCCTCCTTCCTGTGTTCCAGATTTGTGCTTTCCTTCCATTGTCCCAAGTTAGTGCCCCTCCTATGTCCCAATGCGCTCTCTCCTTTGTCCCAATTTCTTACCCCTTCTCTTCCTTCATTGTCCCAACACGCTTGCTTGCTCACTCATTTACTCCCTTCTGTGGCCCATCTACTTTGTGTTCCCTCTCATGAGACTGTATTGGAATCATTCAGGTGGGCCACCTCTTTCCTACCTTCTAGCCATACTTGCTTCTTTGCAGGGCCATGGGCAGCAGATCCTGCACGCTGTATGTGTCTGACCTGAAAGCCTTCCTTCTTTCGACAGCATGCTGGGAGAGCTGCACGCAGCTTTATGAAGAGGCATGTGTGACTGCATGGTAGGAAGAAGGAGGCACTGCTTGGATACCCAGTACCCACTGGTCATAGACTCTCGAGGTGCCTTCATCCCTGTGGATTCAGGGGGATCCCTGAGGGAGAGAGAATCTAGGGGGAACCCCGAGAGATCCTCATGAGTTCCCTGGGATTTCCGTTGGCCCCATTCCCATGTAGCTCTCTAGGAAGGTACTGCCCAAATGGCTTTTTTTTTTTTTTTTTTTTTTTACAAATCTCCACATGATTATTCCCATACAAAAAGGACAGCCAAAACACCAGAGCTTTTGCTCTCAAAGCAAAATTACATACAGTTCATTCCAACTGTCTTTCTTCTAAAGTCTATCTTCTCTAGAAGAGAGTTCAACTTGCTGGAATATTCACCAATGTCTGCCCTGGAATCTCTTCCCCCAGCCTTTAAAAGGACATACACATTTTCCCTTCCATTATCATAGGGTCTATTGGGCTACTAAAAGCCCTTCCAACAAGGAGGTATCATTCTAGGTTTTCTTCCTAAGTTCTAGCCCACCCCTCTTTAATCTCGCTGGTACTAACCAACTGGGAAGAGGACAGTGGCATGCTGGGGCAGCCTCTGAAATATACTATATAGCATGAGATGATATAGGATTCTGGATTACGCTCGTGCCTTTCTCAATAGTTCAAAGTAAATTATGTTCAGGTATGATAGGTATTTCTCCAATTTTCTGATTTCTTACAATCTAAGGGACCCTTTTAGTAAAGGTCATTAAGCCCTTAACATGAGATTAACATGCAGAAACAGGCTACTACTGTATATGATTGCATTAAGGAGCTCTGAGGTTGTTTGCCTGTTTCCGCGTGTTAAACCATATGCTACTGAATTTTTCCAAATTTTTCACTTAGTTGGAAGAGCGTGTGGCGCAGTGGTTGGAGCTACAACCTCAGCACCCTGGGATTGTGGGTTCAAACCCCACGCTACTCCTTGTGACCCAGAGCCCCAGGTACTCAGAGACCCAGAGCCCCAGAGCTACTCAGTCCCCCATAGCCCCAGGTATGATAGATAGATTGTGAGCCCACCAGGACAAATAGGGGAAAATGCTTGAGTACCTGATTGTAAATCCACTTATATAACCTTGATAGGCGGTATATAAACACCTAATATACTTGAAACATGAGTGAAGAGTAGGCATGGAAGCAATAGCTAGAGCACCTCACAAACAGTAGCAACTAGTGCACCTCACCTTTTACTGAAAACAGGCCTGTAAGATCTGTATTCAGTAAATGGAACCCTAATTTGAGCACCAGAAACAAAAATTGCCTTGGAGCCCTTTTAAATAAAGAATGTTGTAAGTTGAGCACCCTTTATAGACTAGCACTTAGAGCCCATTCCTGTGACCAAATTTGGATGCCAGTATTTATGCCAGCTGAAACCTGGTATAAATACCGGTGCCTAATTTCTGGCAATAAGGCACAGGAATGGCAGTATTCTACTACTGCATAGAAATTTTTGGAACGTTCTATCATACTCTGGCCACACCTACTTCCGAGTTGTGCACTAGAGGAATTTAGGCAAATAGAGTTATAGAATAGCGCAAAGGAAGATGTGCATGTAAAATCTAATTAGTGCCAATTAAATGAAATAATTGATTGACATCAATTTATTGCTAGTTAATGGCTTCTTTGCTAATTAGTCTGCATGCAAATCTTTGATCCATGTGCAACTTTTTGGCACCCAAAATTGAGTGTCGTATATGAAATCCGGGTTTAACTGACTAATGTACTGTTAAAGCGGAAGCACTTAGTTCCTCAAGTGGTTTACATACAGGTAATTCAAGCATTTTCCCTGTCTATCCCGTTGGGATCACAGTCTATCTAATGGGGTAGTGGAGGAATAAGTGACTTGCCCAGGGTCACAAGGAGTAGCGTAGGTAGTGCATATTAATACAAAAATTTACAAACTTCGTATGATCCAGTCAATTAAACATTTGCTCGAACACTATGCTCTCAATATATTAATCCATTCCTTAGTCATTACACACACTGACATAACTCTCTTTATTATGGCCTAACACAGGGGTAGGCAATTCCAGTCCTAGAGAGCCAGAGCCATGTCAGGTTTTCAGGATATCCACAATGAATATGTATGAGATGGATTTGCATGCACTGCCTCCTTGAGATGTAAATCTATCTCATGCATATTTATTGTGGATATCCTGAAAACCTGACCTGGCTCCGGCTCTCGAGGACCAGAATTGCCTACCCCTGGCCTAACACATAAAGAACTATAACACTTACAACTCATGCAAAACACTTCTATCAAGCTAATCACTGGAGTGCACAAATTTGACCATGTAACACCTCTGCTTAAATCATCACATTGTCTCCCTATATCATATGGGCTAATATTTAAAATAATCCTCATAGTATTCAAAATTAGGAAATCCCACACCCCCCTCTTTTATTGACCATTACCTTATCCCCCCTCCCCCCCTTTGTACACTAAGCTCATCCCAGTGACATTTACTGGTTGTCCCCAGCTCTTGTCATGACCGCTCAAAACCATTTTTTTTCTATTATTAGGCCCTATTTTTGGACTAGTCTCCCATCCTATCTCAGACTGGAACCTTCCCTTGACAAATTTAAAGCCCAACTCAAATCTTTCCTTTTCAATGATGCCTTAGTAGTATAATGGGTACACCTCATGTCAAAATGATTGACAGCTGTCAGAGATAAGGATCGACCAATCAGCGTTCACTTCCGGGTTAATCCCTGCCCATTGTCCCGCCTTAGTCTCCACCCATGCCCCACCCCTCCCATAGGAATGAATGGTGGTAGCCCCGCCCATGGCCCCACCCCCACCCATGGCCCCGCCGCACTCTTCACCTAAGCCCCGCCCCTCCCATAGGAATGAATGGTGGTAGCCCCGCCCATGACCCCCGCCCCTGCCCATGGACCCTCCCCTCAAGCCCCGCCCCTCCCATTGCCCCACCCCCTCATGTCCCACCCTGGAAATGCACTTTTTGATGACATCACCGGAAATGGGGGCGTGTTTGACCCCCGGAAATACGCTTTCTGATGACATCACCGGAAATGGGAGTGCCTGCCCCTACCGGAAATGCGCTTTTCTGATGACATAGGCGGAAATTGGGTACATGAAGCGACGGAAATGCGCTTTTCTGACCACGTAGGCGGAAATAGGGTAAATGACGCAGCAGAAATGTGCTTTTCTGACCACGTAGGCGGAAATAGGGGAAGCAGACTTAGTCAAAAACCCCACCCGGAAATGATGTGGCCAGAAAAGAAGCGTCTTTATTTTAACAGTTTTTAGTTAAAAGACAGGGTTTAAGAGCTCACGGATAGAGCAGATCACAAAACAAAAGGCATTCACAAAATCTTTCCTGCTTTTAAAACAGAGCAGGGGCAGAAACAAATGAGAAAAGGTTGCATTTGCTTTTAACACACTTTTCAGTAGGAATTCTGAGCTAATGGTTAATGGGCCAGCTCCCCTATTGTCATGGTAACAGCTGATAAGCCCCTTGCAGCACCCCTCCCCTGATAAAGCCAAGGGGGAGAGAGGTGGAGGTGTGTTTAAACATGTCTGAACTTGTCCCGGCCCCCTACTGTTGTCTTAACAATCTGAAAAAAAAAAACAAAAGCAGCTGTCACCTAACAGGGCTCTGTTAAAAAGGCAGAGCTATGAAAGATTCTTTATTGAAGCAAATTTATTATGATCCATATGCGGCAGGAAGTTATGGAGGCATTACCCCTCTACTTCAAGCGGCTAAAAAGAGTGATATAACAGTCCGGAGAAAAGATGTGGTGGATTGGATCACCGGTCAAAACGCATACAATTTACACAGACCGGCTAGAATCCATTTTAAAAGAAATAAAACAATTGTGTCGGAAGTTGACAGACAGTGGCAAAGTGACTTAGTCGACATGTCAGCCTTTGCCCGTTATAACAACGGTTACAAATACATCTTAACGGTAATAGATATCCTGTCAAAATATGCATGGGTCGTTTCTTTAAAAACAAAAACCGGTCATGAAGTCACCGAAGCCTTTGAAACAATATTTAATTTAGGGCGTACACCTGAAAAACTTCAAACAGACAAGGGTAAAGAATTTTTAAATAAGTCTCTGAAGAATTTATTAAAACAAAAAGGTGTTAGCCACTTTGTGACCCATAATGATGTTAAAGCAGCTGTAGTGGAAAGATTTAACAGGACTTTAAAATCCAAAATGTGGAGATATTTTACAGCCCATAATACCTTTACTTATCAAGACGTCCTACAGGCTATAGTGCACAGCTATAATTATAGTTTTCACAGAACGATACAGATGTATCTGTAGATGTGACACCCTCAAACTCTTTGCAGATTTGGAAAATAGTCTACGGCAGTAACATCAAATGCGATCCCACCAAGGAACTCTTAATGAAAGGAGACCATGTAAGGCTATCAAAACTTAAAGGAAGATTTCAGAAAGGTTACGAACAAACATGGACGGATGAAATATTTATAATAAAAGATGTTTTAAACAGGGGTCAGAGAACAATATACAAGATACAGGATTACGATAGCGAAGCTATACAAGGTTCTTTTTATCCTGAAGAATTACTAAAAGTCAAGCCTCTAGAGGACAGAATATACCATATCGAAAAGGTTCTAAAGGTAAAAGGAGGGGGTAAGAACAAAATTTGTCTTGTGAAATGGAAGGGGTGGCCTGATAAATTTAACAGTTGGGTGAAGGCCTCAGAGATTCAAGACATCTGATTTTGTCTTACTCACAGATGCTGAACTGTTAATAGGTGCTGAAAAGCTACATAATGATTTGGGGTGGTCGGTACATAAAAAAGTCATGCTCGATGATGTAGCAACCATAGAACAACATTTAAAGATAAATATAAGAGTTATGTTTTATACAAACTCGTGGTGTTGCTTTAAAACATCAGACCAGCCCATTTATCCAAAAACGGTTTTCTTATTGCTACATGACGATCATTTCTACGGCATAACCGATGTCAAAAAATTCTATGGGGAGCGTAATTTCTGTACTTTTTGCCAGAAGCCCTATAGTCACGACCACTCCTGTACATTATGGTGCCGTCTTTGTTCGACACAGACATGTTTGAACAATGACGGTATACAGCAGAGGTGTCCTAATTGCAAGATGTGTTGTCGCTCTAAAGACTGTTTAGATAGACATATGCAGCTGGCGCAGAAAAAAGAAGTGGAGTGTTTATCTAAAACACTGTGTCTGAAATGTGAGTCCTATGTGAACGAAAAACATAAATGTAAGGGTAGGATGTGTAAGCTATGCCGTGAACCCTTAAGCGGTGATGACATACACTTATGTTTTATGACACCCATCGATAAACTCAAAACGATTGCGAATGTATGCAGGAAACGGGCTGGCACATTCCTAATTACATATATGCCGAGGACTTGTACGAAACAAGAAAATGGGAATTCAAGGGTCTTGAGTGTAATTTTGCTATTATACAGGTTTTTTGTGACAAAAAATTTAAAGACTATACCTTCATAGCCCATAATGCCAAAGGCTATGATGGGTATTTTGTTCTTAGCCAACTGTTAAAGGAAAAGATGGACACAGATCTGTTGGTTCAAGGTGGTAAGCTTTTACAAATCACAGTAGAACCTTTAGCTATTCGTTTCATAGACTCTCTAAATTTCCTACCTATGAAACTTAGCAAACTTCCAAAGGCCTTAGGTTTTCCAGGCTGTAAGGGTTATTTCCCGCATTTTTTTAATACTCAGGAAAATCAAAACTATGTGGGGTGTATGCCGGATAAGGAGCATTATGGTGTGAGAAACATGATGCCTGAAGAAAAAGAGGAATTTTTAAAATGGTACAAGGACAACCAGCACAAGCCGTTTGATTTGCAAAAAGAGTTGGCTTATTACTGTCAACAGGATGTTGCTATTTTGCGACAGGCATGTGTTCTCTACAGAGCAGAAATCATGAAAATGACACAGAAAGATGTGGTTGTAGAACGTGAGGGTACTTCAGAAATTCTAATGAATTGTTTAGTCCCTTTCCAATATACATATACATAGCCTCTGTATGTATGGCCATGTTCAGATTTATGTTTTTAGAACCCAAGACCGTGGTGCTCATCCCCCCGGATAACTATCACAGACACAAAAAGAGATATTCATCCCCCTCTATTCAATGGTTGCTGTATCAAGAGGCTGCACAAAATATACAGATCATGCATGCTCTGAACGGGGGTGAAAGAAAGGTGGGGTCTTATTTTCTTGACGGTTACGCTGTCATTGATGGGGTAGAAACAGCTTTTGAATTTAATAGTTGCTTTTATCACGGCTGTCCGGTCTGCTATAATGATAAAGACCAGAATCCTGTAGCAGCCACGACCTATGGCTCTCTTTATTACAAAAAGCAGCTAAAGACAGCCTACCTGGAAAGCCTGGGCTTCAAGGTCGTAAGTCTGTGGGAGCATGAATGGAAGCGGATGGTCAAAGAAAATGGTAGGGGCTGTGCAGACTTCCTGGCTAGCGCTGCATTACCACAACCCTTGGCCCCACAAGATGCCCTTTTTGGGGGTAGAACAAATGCTGTTTCTCTATACTACAAAACAAAACCTGGGGAAAAAATACACTACTACGATTTTACCAGCCTATACCCATTTGTCAATAAAACAAAGGAATATCCAACAGGCCATCCGCAAATCATTTATGACAACTTTGGTCCACCCACAAATTACTTTGGTTTTATAAAAGCAAAAGTATATCCTCCAAGAAAGCTCTTTTTCCCGGTGTTACCTGTCAGGGTGGGGGGTAAGCTTATGTTTCCTTTGTGCCGTATGTGTGCCAACGCACGGCAACCAGAAACATGTGCCCATACGGATGAGGAGAGAGCTTTCGTGGGGACTTGGTGCACGGTGGAGATGGATGTTGCCATTGCAAAAGGTTATGTGGTTGTTGAAATCCATGAAATCTGGCATTTCGAGCAAAAATCTGACAGTCTCTTTTCTGAATACATCAAAATACACCTCCGTCAAAAACAAGAGGCTTCTGACTACCCCCGGTGGTGCAATGATACAGAAAAACAAAACATGTACATCTCTGATTTCTATAGAAAAGAAGGTGTACTTTTGCGGGCAGACCATATTCAGTTAAACCCTGCTAAACGCCAAATAGCAAAACTTTTCTTAAATTCTCTGTGGGGGAAATTTGGTCAAAGGACAAACCTGCCTACCGTTAGCATTGTCAGAGAGCCTGATGATCTCTTTAAATATCTGTTTTCCCCTGAATTTGAGGTTTCATCGTGTGACTTTATCGATGATGAAACAGCCTGCGTGTCTTGGAAGCACTCAAAAGACCGCACTACTTTGCCCGGTAACACTAATGTTTTCATAGCCTGTTTTACAACAGCCTATGCGCGTTTAGAGTTGTACAAACTTCTAGACAATCTACAAGAACGTTGTCTGTACCACGATACAGATTCTGTGATATTTGTGAGCCGCGAAGGTGACTGGAACCCCCCTCTGGGCAATTATTTAGGGGAGCTCACCAGTGAGATACCTGCCGATGAACATATAACTGAGTATGTATCAGCGGGGCCTAAAACATACGGTTACAAACTGACAAGTGGAAAGACCTGTATGAAAGTGAAAGGGATAACGTTAAATGTAGAAAACAGCCAGAAAATCAATTTTACTAGTTTAAAAGATCTAGTTTTTGACTACAAACCGGGTGCAGAGGGTTTACCCCAGAAAAAGATAGGGGTGCAACAAACCGGTATTATAAGAAACAAAAAGAGGTGGGCTATAGAGACCGGTGTGATTAAAAAAACACAGCAAGTTGTGTATGACAAAAGAGTAAAGGAGGAGGATGGGTTCAGCACACTACCCTACGGATATTAGAACGGTGGATGCCCGCTGGTCGCACCCTTTCTCTTGTATATTAGCAGGACCGTCCAATTCAGGCAAGAGCTTCTTTGTTAAAAAACTGTTAGAACACGCTGGCCGTGTATTGTCTGTCATGCCTGACAATATTGTTTGGTGTTATAGTTGTTGGCAGCCTTTGTATAAAGAAATGTTAAATAAATATCCTTTTATTACTTTTACGGACATTTTGCCTGATACTTTTAACGATGACCGAATGTTTCCAACCCATAAAGTAAACTTGGTTATTATAGATGATCTAATGGATTCTGCCTGTAAAAGCGGTGAAATAGAGAATGCCTTTACTAAGTACGTACATCACAGAAACCTGAGCATCATATATATAGTTCAGAATGTTTTCTGCCAGGGTAAAACAAGCCAGACTATAACTTTAAACACCAAATACATGGTTCTCTTTAAGAATCCTAGAGATAAGTTACAGGTAGCCATTCTAGCTAGGCAGATGTACCCTGGAAAATCACAATTCTTTTTAGAAGTCTTCGAGGATGCCACCAGAAAGCCGTACGGCTATCTCTGTGTGGACTTAAATACCACAACGCCTGAGGCTTACAGATTGAGAACGGATATTTTCCCGCCAGACTGGACAACGGTATATTGTGTAAAACCACAATCAACCCGTAAAAGGCTGTGAATACATAACCAGATCCCTTCATATAAGTTGGGGCGTGTCTCAGGTAACATGTCTAGCCGTGTAAAGAGAAACCTGCCCCTTTTAAAACTTTTAGTCCAAGCCTCGACGCAGCACAGAAAAGCCATCCTGAATACAGCCTCTGATGATTTGGTGGCTGCTATAGCTGAAATCGCTCTCAACACCCTAAAAGGTAACATCCCGCTTTCACAAAACCAGATAAAGGTTTTAAAAGGGAAGCGTCACGCCATAAAAAGACTGTGTGATAAAAGATTATCCCTTAAGAAAAAAAAGAAGCAGTTGGTGAAACAATCGGGCGGATTTATAGGGCCCTTGTTAAGTTTTGCTATACCGTTGATAACGGGTCTTCTGACAAACCGCTGATGCATCACGCTGAAAAAATGTACCTGGTCCCTAGTCAACAACTTGAGCGCTTGAGAAACCCCGTAGACCGGGAAGAAAATATTAGAACCTCAACCATACTTAGGTTAGACGAGGAAATGAAAAACATACTGCAGAGCCCTGGTATGTCCGACCATGAAAAAGTTAAACGTTATTCAGAAGTGTTACAACGTTATCTCGTGTTGAACAGACAAAGGGATATGGAAAAAGAAAAGCTAAATGTGTATCTACAGGGACCGGTTGATGCTTCAACAACCCCCGCTCCAGAAAATAGTATACCACCCGACTCTGTGGTTCAAGAAGTGTTAAACAGCATCAATACGCACTATAGGAAAAATGCCGAAGACCTGCTTAACAAACTGCCAAAAAACAAAAGTGTTGCATCCTGGGTGGGAGATGGTACATTTGTATACCAAGGAACACCTATCAGTGGTTCTAACCTGCTCGACCTCGTTCGCAGTGTTACGCAGACCCATGCTCTTTCAGAGCAAAGAAGGCCCCTAGGCTGGGGGGAGTTCATGCAAACCTTAGCTCAATTAAATATGCCTTCCTCGGTTGTAGGTAACGCAGCCAACAGAGAGGTACTGTTACGCCTCAAGGAGAGCCCAGCTATGAAGGTTCCTGAACTATATACAAAACCTGCCAAGACCAAAGAACTCCTTCCTCATAAAAGACGTAAATTATTACCCAGTTACCGGTGGTTGAGTGTATAAAAACATATCTTCAATAAAATAATATTTTTTAATAATGAAAATAAAAGACTGCAGACATTTTGATTTTAAGGTTTACTTTTTTTTTTTATTTAGAAAAAGCATGACATTCATGGTAGGAAACACAGCCCTGGGGTGTATGAAATGGGTTTTGAAAAGGTCTACACAAGACTTGTTTTTTATTTTTTACAAATTTCAGTACCATTTCATCATTTTGCATTAAATCTTCAGAATACATTTCTAAAATATTTTCAAAAGGTTGCCCTTTACAGCGATGATGTAAAAAAAAACACAGTGATAGCCACAGGCCTCAGACCGCGGGTGCTGTAACTGTCTATTATGATATAATACAGCTTTACAGTGTTTATTGAAAAAGTTCATAATGCTGTTAGGAAAGAATAAACTATCCGGTGGTTGTCCGTAAGAATCAAAAAATTCTCCTGTCTCGTCCCCGGTCACATAGAGGGCCAACCAGTGTTCACCTGGTAGGTTGTGTGGGTGTGTGTTTACGACAATTCCCACAGGTCTCCTTGGTATTTCTAATCCTGTTAACCAGTCACTGGGCAGTACATCTAAAAAAGATTCTGCAACACAGGAGTCCTTCTTTAAAACACGGAAGATCTGTACGGTGTTCATATTCAAGAATGGTCAAAAAGAACATTCCTTCTATGATTAACTTCTATCACGTTGTCGAAAACCCCATACACAATCATGTTCACAGTGTGAAGTAAAGCTCTGGCAAAACGTATTTCAGCCCGCAGGTTACCGGTTTTGATCAGCGAGTAGTGGTCAGCGCACTCCTGGTCCGGCGATAGGTCAAAGGCTAGCAGCATATAACCTTTGTAAAACTCCTGACGATCAACCAGGAGGGCGTTGTCTTTCAGGTGTTTACCGGTCGCTTGAATAAGCTGCATATATTCTCTCACACAATTTCCATTTTCAAAGTCAGGTTGTAGAGGTTTTCCGGGTACTTGTTCACCATCTACATACAGAGCTGCAAAATTAATATCGTAATGTTTAAAATTGAAAGGGTTTTTAGCGTAATTACCACTGAAAGCATCGTTATCCACAAAGCCCAACACGATGAGCTTTGGTAACTGCCCCAAAAAGAGATTTTCCTGATTAGTCACACGGGCGCCGGCCGGTATGCTAAACACCTTCAACCCCACACGGTCTATCGCATACTTGGCGTTAGCTTTCAGTAGAGCTTCAGCATGTCCCAAGCGCACTCCAGGGGCCACTTTAACTCTCTTTACAAAGAGGGCAGCGTTTCAGATAAGGAGTTTATAATTTTGGTCAGCATCACCGCTCATTAAACAGAAAGAGTTTTTGTTACGTGACAGTTTTATTTTAAGATCTACACCATTGATAAGTAGCTTTTCTTGAAAAAATAGATCGCTGTGTAAATGTCCCAACAGTTCCACCTTGTGGCTAGATGCTGTAAAGTGAGCCCTTTCGGTACAACCCACATTACGTGCACCTATATCTCTAACGTCGTGATGTTCAGCTGTATCCTTATAAAACAGGCCGCTTGTGAACTGTGATTTGAGGGCTCCTTCACCGTAATTGAGGATCAGCTCTATGAGGGCTCTGTAGGGGTAACAGTTATTACTCTGACTAATCAGCTGGTCTCCCAGGGTAACATCCAATTGGCTAAAAATAGATGCAATCGGGTAGTTTACCAGGGCTACTTTGGCGGCTGCGTCAATGTCTGAACCGTCTTCTTTCACAATTTTACAGGTCAGATGCAGGAGAGTGTTGTTTAAATCAATGTAGTCTTCACCGTGCCCCGCTATGTAGAAGTCCAAAGGTGCTGTTTCCGATAAAGCTGATAATGGTGGGTTTTCCACATAGATGCTTTTTTCGATACTGGTTTGGGTTGGGGATAGCTCAAACAGATCTAGTTCTGATTTAACGCATTCTTCAGAGCCGTTGTGTACAAAAGCCATGGTATTTTAGAATATATCACGTTTCGTAGAACGGGTCCTTCTCTTCTTGGATCCGCTGGATAGCTTCTGTGATTTGTTACCTTGAGGTTTCTTTCTTTTAAAAGGTTTTGGAGGTCCTTGCAGAATCTCTTGAGGGTGGGTCCTCTTTCTTTTAACAGCCCATCTAACCACAGCCAGTCCCGACCCTGCCTGCTCTGCGGAATGGTTTATTTTATTTAGAACGGTTGTTGCGACATGGCCCATGACATCTTTAGCTATGTTTTTTGCGGCTCCTTTCACATGTGGTTTAATAATTTCAAAACCCCTTCTCAAAAGCGGTATTGCTTTTCTAAAGAGACTACGAAATACGCCACCTACACCGGCACCGTACATGACAGGGGCTCCGTGATATCCTGAAAGTCCATAACCGGCTTGTGCTGTGTAATAATTTTTGTATGCTTTGGGGTCTCCGTAATCTTTAGACACCAACATTTTAAAACACAACAGTCTTCCTGGGCCGCAGATGAAGCTTAAGGATCACCTTCCCGTAACGAAATGAGACGTTCCTGTTCTGATCCGTCTTTATTTCAAATGTGATGGTATCGATGTGCTGCTTGTTCACAGGTACATAGTGCGGTTTATCGTACGTGAGGGTGATAAACTTATCCGCTGACCCTAGAGCTGGAACACAGCGCAACAGTTGTACAAAATGGTCACCTACTAACTGGTGCTCTACAATATCGGTGTACACGTAGAGGGTATTAAAGCCGGCCTCGATATTTGCTGGGAAATGAGAAAGCCTTGTATTAACGTTAGCCTTTACCCCCAAAATGGTTGCCAAATCACCCCTTGCAGAAATAACAGACTTATCCTCTGATTTTACATGAATTCTTCGCGTATTGGGGTCATATATGATTCTCGGCGGTCTCTCAGACTCATAGGCGCTTCTAATGTCATGATTCATGGTATCCAATAACCTCCCCATGGTCGCATAATATCCTCTCTGGATTGTAAATTGGCGTACATTTCCTTCTGCAGAGGTGACAACGTACTTTATGTCTTCCTTAATATTTTCCCAAGTATGTGGGTATTGTATTTCCACCAGCCCCGCTTCCCACGGACCCTGTAAGTCCAAAGGCCTAGCTATTTGTATGGTGAAATTAGAGCTGGTATTATGGGGAAACATAGCTGCCGAAGCATTGCTAGGCAATGTGATATAAAAGCCACCGTCATTCATTTTGTTTTTTTTTCTCTCTCTGTGCTGCTTCAAAAGACAAAATCAGATGTCTTGAATCTCTGAGGCCTTCACCCAACTGTTAAATTTATCAGGCCACCCCTTCCATTTCACGAGACAAATTTTGTTCTTACCCCCTCCTTTTACCTTTAGAACCTTTTCGATATGGTATATTCTGTCCTCTAGAGGCTTGACTTTTAGTAATTCTTCAGGATAAAAAGAACCTTGTATAGCTTCGCTATTGTAATCCTGTATCTTGTATATTGTTCTCTGACCCCTGTTTAAAACATCTTTTATTATAAATATTTCATCCGTCCATGTTTGTTCGTAACCTTTCTGAAATCTTCCTTTAAGTTTTGATAGCCTTACATGGTCTCCTTTCATTAAGATATCCTTGGTGGGATCGCATTTGATGTTACTGCCGTAGACTATTTTCCAAATCTGCAAAGAGTTTGAGGGTGTCACATCTACAGGCCTCGCCTGTATCGTTCTGTGAAAACTATAATTATAGCTGTGCACTATAGCCTGTAGGACGTCTTGATAAGTAAAGGTATTATGGGCTGTAAAATATCTCCACATTTTGGATTTTAAAGTCCTGTTAAATCTTTCCACTACAGCTGCTTTAACATCATTATGGGTCACAAAATGGCTAACACCTTTTTGTTTTAATAAATTCTTCAGAGACTTATTTAAAAATTCTTTACCCTTGTCTGTTTGAAGTTTTTCAGGTGTACGCCCTAAATTAAATATTGTTTCAAAGGCTTCGGTGACTTCATGACCGGTTTTTGTTTTTAAAGAAACGACCCATGCATATTTTGACAGGATATCTATTACCGTTAAGATGTATTTGTAACCGTTGTTATAACGGGCAAAGGCTGACATGTCGACTAAGTCACTTTGCCACTGTCTGTCAACTTCCGACACAATTGTTTTATTTCTTTTAAAATGGATTCTAGCCGGTCTGTGTAAATTGTATACGTTTTGACCGGTGATCCAATCCACCACATCTTTTCTCCGGATTATTATATCACTCTTTTTAGCTGCTTGAAGTAGAGGGTTAATGCCTCCATAGCTTCCTGCTGTGTATGGATCATAATAAATTTGCTTCAATAAAGATTCCTTCATAGCTCTGCCTTTTTAACAGAGCCCTGTTAGGTGACAGCTGCTTTTGGTTTTTTTTTTTCAGATTGTTAAGACAACAGTAGGGGGCCGGGACAAGTTCAGACATGTTTAAACACACCTCCACCTCTCTCCCCCTTGGCTTTATCAGGGGAGGGGTGCTGCAAGGGGCTTATCAGCTGTTACCATGACAATAGGGGAGCTGGCCCATTAACCATTAGCTCAGAATTCCTACTGAAAAGTGTGTTAAAAGCAAATGCAACCTTTTCTCATTTGTTTCTGCCCCTGCTCTGTTTTAAAAGCAGGAAAGATTTTGTGAATGCCTTTTGTTTTGTGATCTGCTCTATCCGTGAGCTCTTAAACCCTGTCTTTTAACTAAAAACTGTTAAAATAAAGACGCTTCTTTTCTGGCCACATCATTTCCGGGTGGGGTTTTTGACTAAGTCTGCTTCCCCTATTTCCGCCTACGTGGTCAGAAAAGCGCATTTCTGCTGCGTCATTTACCCTATTTCCGCCTACGTGGTCAGAAAAGCGCATTTCCGTCGCTTCATTTACCCAATTTCCGCCTATGTCATCAGAAAAGCGCATTTCCGGTAGGGGCAGGCACTCCCATTTCCGGTGATGTCATCAGAAAGCGTATTTCCAGGGTCAAACACGCCCCCATTTCCGGTGATGTCATCAAAAAGTGCATTTCCGGGGTGGGACATGAGGGGGCGGGGCAATGGGAGGGGAGGGGCTTGAGGGGAGGGTCCATGGGCGGGCGCGGGGCGGGGCTACCACCATTCATTCCTATGGGAGGGGCGGGGCTTAGGTGAAGAGTGGGGTGGGGCCATGGGTGGGGCGGGGCCATGGGCAGGGCTACCACCATTCATTCCTATGGGAGGGGCGGGGCATGGGCAGATACTAAGGCGGGACAATGGGCGGGGCTTAACCCGGAAGTGAACGCTGATTGGTCGATCCTTATCTCTGACAGCTGTCAATCATTTTGACATGAGGTGTACCCATTATACTACTTGCCTTTTGCCAAAGACCATCTTTTATTAATTAATTTTACTCTTACTATTTCTTTTTTTCTCAAGATAACTAGTGTGCGGCCTATGGCACAAGAAGGACGGCTTCCTTTCTTTTCTCACCCCCTATCTCCCTTTCCTATCAAATAGGTCCTCTCGACCTACTTTTTTGCCCTTTTCTACCCCACTTTATCTTCTTCTCTTCCTATCATTATTATTATCATTTGTAAACTTCTCAGGAGTCCCACAATGGGCAGCATAAAGAAACATGGAAACTTGCAACATCTTCTTGATGCTGCTTTACTTTTGGGCTTGCTGTGCATTCATATTCATTGTTATAACACATTAAGCCCAAATGCATTCAGTAAAAGACTCCCTAAGTTTTTACCTGAAGCCATGGAGGGTTAAATGGCTTTTCCAAGATCATAAACAAATTCAGTGGCTTCACTGGTTCTTAGCCCACTGTTCTGAGTTTTGTAGCTTGGGACAGATAATACCCAGAAAGAGGCAGATATTGCTAAGTAGAAGTGTTATTTATAATACTGAAGAAAGATGAGCAGCAGAGAATTTTAGTCTGAGTCTCCTCAAATATGGATTCAGACACAGGGAAAACTGATGGCCTGAAGCTATCTCCGATACATACAGTGAAACTGCCAAAATCAAGAGAACTGGGGAGAGGGGAGGGAGGGAGGGAAAAAAACTATAGTGGAAGTCAGGCATTTGCAGATGAGAGAGGAAAATTCAAAGCATTCTGTTTATAATGTCTGTAATTCTCTTATGACAGTAAACAAATACGTGGAAGTGATCATACTGTCTATCCTGTATAAATTGTCTTCCTTGTTTACCCCAGCAAGCGATGAGGACTGATGATAAATGATTCTGATGCTGTTTTATTTTCCAGTATTCAGGAGTATTCTGTGGATTGCCAAATCTAATTTAGATGAGGCTCTATATCACGCTAGTCAACGCCATTTCCTCTGCCACATTGTGCCAGTCATCACAAATGCTGCATACCAGAGCTTTCTCTCCTGCCAGCAATTGATGGAGTCACTTCAAGATCATTTCAACTTCACTGCAACCCAGGATAGGTACTTCAGGGAAAGGCGCCATCTGGCAATGCATGTTTTTGTACTTAACGCTCAAATCATATCCTCCGACTGAAGGGATTTGTAAAGTACAGAACCATCAATAACAGAAACAATAGAACAAGTTTTATTCTACAGTATGGTGTAGTAATAGAGAAATCAAGACAGAAAAGTGCTCGATGATAATAATAAATACTAATAATGATGTGTACAATGGGGACATAGTTTGGTATATGAGATAAAACAGAGGAAAAATGGCTTCTATTATTATTTAAGAAACAGGGGTGCACAAGTTCAGTCCTTGAAGGTCACAAACAGGTCAGGGTTTCTGGATATATCTAATGAATATGCAGGAGATAAATCTGCATACACACTGCCTCCACTAAATGCAAATCTATCTAATGCATAATCATTAGGAATATCCTGAAAATCTACCTGTTTTGCAGGGGTGGGTGTGTTACTTTGGGTGGGGAGAGGGTAGAGCTTGGGAAGAGCTACCACCATTCACTCCTATGGGATGGGAAGGACAATGGTCAGGGCATGAGCAAAGGGTGTGGGAAGGTATGGGTAGGGCATAAGCAGAGGGGGCAGGGCATGGACAGGGTATGGGTGGAGCATGGGTGTGGTTTGACCCAGAAGTGAACACTGATTGATCGATCCTTATCTTATCTCACCTGTCAATCAGTTTGACATGAGGTGTACCCATTACACTACTGATGCTGTTTAACACTTCTTGAATTACAGAGTCTGGAGGTATAATATTTTCTGGAGATGTGGTTGTTGAAGTATCACCTGGTCCCTGTAAGTCCAATGGTCTAGCTAGTTGTATTGTAAAATTAGAGCTTGTATTTTGGGAAAACACACCCGCAGAGGTATTGCTAGTCAATGGGATATAAAAGCCTCCATCATTCATATTTTTTTTCTTGGTGTTGTTTCAAAAGACAAAATCAGATAATAATTTTATTTTTTGTATACCACCCATCCAATAGCTCTGGGCGGTTCACAACAAGAGAACTGTTACATTTCAGTGAAAATACAAAATCAGAGAATACAACAATAAAATTATTGTACAAATCTTTCAAAAGGTAAGTTTTCATCGACTTTCTAAATACATAAATAAGATTGTGATTGAACAATCAAGGAGCTCATCCAAGAATTCATTTTACCAGCTTGAAAACCAAGTGTCTTTTCCATAAAACTCTTGAATCTCTGATGCCTTCATCCAACTGTTAAATTAATCAGGCCATCGCTTCCATTTCATGAGACAAATTTTGTTCCTACTCCACCCTTTTACTTTTAGAACCTGTTTAGAACATGTTTTTTAATAAATATCTCATCCGTCCATGTTTGAATATTCCTTTAGCTTTTGATAGTCTTTTACATGGTCTCCTTTCTTTAAGACATCCTCGATGGGTTCACGTTTGATGCTACTGCCGAAGACTGTTTTGTGGGTGTCACATCTATAGGCCTAGTCTGTATCATTCTGTGAAAACTATAATTATAGCTGTGTACGATAGCCTGCAGCACATCTTGATAAGTAAAAGTGTTGTGAGCAATAAAATAATGCCACATTTTAGATTTTAAAGTGCTGTTAAACATTTCCACTACAGCCGCTTTAAATCATTATTGATCAGAAAATGATGAACTCTTCTTTGTTTTAATAAATTCTTCAGAGACCTATTTAAAAATTATTTACCCCCCCCCCCTCCTCTCTTTTCAGGGATATTGGCAACTCCATAACTGGTTTTCCATTGTTAAACTCACGATCCATGCATATTTTGGCAGGATATCTACAACCTTTAAAATGGATTTGTAACCGTTGTTATAACGGGCCAAGGCAGACATATCAACTAAATCAACTTGCATCTACATCTGACATAATTGTTTTGTTTCTTTTCAAACCCTTGCAAGTCTGTGTAAATTATAATCATCTTGGCCTGCGACCCATCCTGCTATATCTTTTCTGCTGATTGTTTTATCATGCTTTTTAGCAGCTTTAAGCAGAGGGTTAATGCCCTCAATGCTCCCTGTTGCTTTTAGTTCATAGTAAATGATCTCCAATAAAGTTTCCTTCATGCCTGCTAACATTTCTCTAAAAATTAGGTTGGTAGGGATAGAATATTTTCTGCAGTCTGTCTATTAGATGTTTTAAACGGGTCCTATTTTTTCTCTGTGAGAACTTTTATTTCTGCTGCCCCCTCTGTTATCTTCTTTTCAAAACTTTGCTTTAAACAAATCTGAGTTGTTCTTATCAGGTCTCATTTGCCAAACCCTCACCCTGACAACAAAACAGCTACCCCCACAAACATTAACCAGGGCTTGTTCAGACATGCCTCTTTTATAAAAGACATTTGTAACTAAAAGGTACGGACAGCTCTGCTATCACAAAACTGTTAACTTTTCTCTAAAATTAGGTCTTAAAGCCTCTTTTATACTAAAAGTTTGTTAAAATAAAGCCACATTTTTTCTGTCAGATGTTTTATTTTACTTTCTTCCATCCACATCATTTCTGCGGAAGGGGGGAGGGATGTTAGACAAAATCTGTTTCTGCTAACATCATCAGAAAGTGCATTTCCAGCACATCAGACAACTCCCCCCCCCTCATTTCCAAAGATGTCATCAGAAAGCAGCAGGGGCCAATTCCAACAATGTCATCAAAAAGTGCATTTCCGGTGATGTAGACAAGGGACATTACTTTGGGAAGTGTGCAGTGAGTGGGCCTGGGTGGGGCTACCATCATTCATTCCTATGGTATGGGGCGTGACAAGGCGTAGTGTGGTCAGGGTGTGGTCTGTGTTTTGGGTGGTAGAAAAGACAGCGAAGAGGAATCTGATGCTTAATTTTTATTTTTTTTTTTCCATGAAAGTTTATTAAGATTTTGAAAAATACAAGAGAATATAAAACAGAAACATCAATGAAGTTCACAGTACATCAGTGCAGGAATCAATACAAAACATAGGGCTCCTTTTACAAAGGTGCGTTAAGGCCTTAACGCGCAGAATAGCGAGCGCTAAATTGCCGCTCTCCCTAGACCTTAACGCCAGCATTGAGCTGGCATTAGTTCTAGAAGCGTAGCGCGGGTTTAGCGCGTGCTAAAATCCTGCGTGCGCTAAAAACGCTAGCGCACCTTAGTAAAAGGAGCCCCTAGAGTTACAACATCTGTTTGTATGCTTACATTCAAAACCAATGGAACAGAAAAAATTGATATGAAGTAAGGTTTCAACATTAAACACTGCTGGAAAATGATTGCAAATATGCCTGCAAAGGAGACCAGTGTGGTTCCAAATTTCTTGGCAAGGACCAATTCATATTTAAAGTAATGTAAAACTGATTGCCACCAGTGGTGTGAGGAAAGAGAGCTATTTTTTTTATTGTGTATCAAGACTTGACACGATCGTCTTTTGGCCCCAAATGGTCCTGCCTCCGGAATCTAAACAAACATTTAAAATGAACATAGACAACTTAAAATAAATTTTCTATAACATAAATACTAATAGAATATATATATATGTATAATGATAATGGTAATAATGAATGGTCGAAATGATAAAAACTGGACTGAAGTAACTTACATATATATAATTTTTAAAGAGCACATGGAAAAATTTATCACGTACAACTTTCTAAAAAGTTAAAGAGAAGCCACAATGATATATATATTTAGACATCATAAAACAGACAACCTTAAATCAAATGTGTAGTATTTACAAAAAAAAATTATATCATATTTTAATAAGTGTGTGAATGAACAATTTATAAAAACAATATATGTGCATTGTAAATGGATAATAGTGATCAATTGAACTAATAAATTATACAAAAGATAGTTTGATAAAATAATGAGAATATCAAGTGTATAGAATGTATGTATATTGTCAATCAAAAAAATTTTCCATAATGTTTTAATAAGAATATTATAAAAACAATGAATTATACCTTATAAAAGAATAATAGAGATCAACTGAACTTATATAATCAAATACACATATGGTATATTTACAAGTCTTGATACATAATAAAAGAAATTGAGCATCAGAGTCTTCTTCACTGTCTTTTCAACTTTCCAAGTTTTTGGGAAGCAAGTTTCACCTGTTTTCCTGGGAATGTGTTTTGGGTGGGGTATGTTGGGGGAGTGGATGGGTTATAGGCAGGGAATGGGTGTGGATGTAGTGTGGGCAGGGAGTGGGTGTAATGTGGGCATGGTTTAACACAGAGGTGAATACTGATTGGTTGATCCTAATATTATCTCACCTGTCAATCAGTTTGACATGTACTGTACCTATTATACTACTGGTAGGTTTGTTTTCTGGAGATTTGAAGAAGCTCCAAACTTTACAAAATTCTGCTTTAAGACTTTTGGGTGGAATTGGTAGTTTCCATCATGTAACATCATTATTTCTTATCATTGCTTGCCTATCCATTTTAGGATACTGTTTAAGATCTTGTTTGGATGCCTCATGGGATTTACCAAGCGAGGGTGGCAGATAACCTTGGCTGAGCCCGTACAAGGTCTGGGGTGGGGATATGCGTTAGGAAGCTAGGGAAGAGAGTGAGAGTAAAGGGTTGAAGTCAGGTAGAGTTAAAGATGAGGGAGGGGTGAAGAGATTAAAAAGAGGACTCAAATTTGAAAGAGGGAGGGGAAATAAGGAAGAACAGATGATTCAGTGACAGGAGGAGAAGGGGTAGATAGTGAGAGGGTGGAACTGGGATTTTGGCGTGAAAAGAAAGAGATTATTGCAGGGAGGTTGGACACTTGGGTAGAAGGGCCAGGCTAGGCATTAGCAAGTGGGGCATTCTTTCCATTCCTTTCTTTCTTTCCTTCCCCTCCCAACCCCACCTTTTTTGTGTGTGTTTTGTTTTTGTTTGTTTGTTTACTTGGTTTTGTTTGGCTTTGTTTGTTAATAAAACAACATACACTTCCCCCTCCCCATTTGCGGTTTCCCTACTCACGATTTCACATAATTGCGATTTTTTTTTTTGGGGGGGGGGGAGGAGGAAAAAAAAACACCCATATTTTTGTCTTCCCCTCAGCATCCCGGCCTTAGTTGGTGGTCTAGCTGGTTTTCGGGGCAGTAGCGATCTTCCTACGCTCCTGCCCCGTGCAGATAGCTATTAGGAAATGGCTGTGGGGAGTTCCCGTAGTCTCTTGAGAGACTACGGGAAATCCCCACAGCCATTTCCTAATGGCTATCTGCATGGGGCAGGAGCGTAGGAAGATCGCTACTGCCCCGAAAACCAGCTAGACCACCAGGTAAGGCCGGGATGGCAGGGGAAGGCAGAAGGGAGGCGGGGGTGGATCAGAGCTGGATATTTGCAGTTTTTCGCCTTTCGCGGTCTGGCTCTGCCCGTATCCCCCGCGAATAAGGAGGAAGAAGTGTATATGAATGACAAGCACACAAACCTCATACAATACAGAGCGATGGACCGGTGATAATGGGTGTTGACTAGGCTAACTTGTGGGTATGGGAAAAAGGAAAGTGGGTAGTTGGGATGTGCCAGGAGGTTGCATCTTGGCAAGGGGAAAAGCAGGCCTCAAAGTCAAAGAGACAAGGGTTATAAAAGGAAATGCCATGAATGAAGTTGGGGGTGATGATAAATGGGCTTGGGAGTGACACCACATCGAGCCAGAGTGAGGCCTTGGCATCACTGCAGGGCTCACTTGGAGTAAAGTTATGTGTAATTCATTCAAAGTTTTGGGTTAGGGGGAATTTGACAGGATAGAAAGGAAGCTAGGTCAGTACCTACTAGCCTTCAAATCAGAAGGTGCTATTATTATGGAAGTATTTATATTGCATTGTATTAAATAAACAAGCTGTGGCCAGTTTCTACCAAATATATCTGAGCCACTATTTTTGATAATGTTAAGCTAGCTGGTATGAATGAGTGCAGTGTGAATGCCAAAGTTATTAGTTTATAAAGTGATGCGGTCTGGAATTTTGTTACCATTGTGTAAGTTGGTGAAGTCTGTTTCTTCACTGGTTAAATAAACTCATTCCAGCTCACAACAGTTGTATATGAAAATGATGATGCCAATATCTTTTTACACTGAACATCTTAAAGATGGAAATATTAACAGATAGGCATCTTTTGGTCTAGAAATTTTTTATGACTGAAGGAAATACCACTAACTGAGTCAAACTTTCTGGAGCCAAACCATGTAAATTTTTAAGTAAGCACACAGCAAGCAAGATTCTCTGATAGGAAGCCAGTGCACAGAAACCAACAATGGAGAAACATTTTTTTTTTTTAAATAAAGCCAACAGCAAAGGTTTTCTGCAAAAGTAGTAATCTTATAATGAGAATATCTGAAATTCCAGAACATAACGAGTTAGAATAATCCCTTGCTCACCTCCACCATCATGTCCAATATTTCTCTCTCTCCCCAATGCACCATCCCTCCCTCCCCTCCACATCATGCTCAATATTTTCTCCCTCCCCTTCAATCCCATATACAAAATGTGTCCCTTTCTCCCCCTCTTCACCCCTTTGCAGCATCTCTCCATTCCTCCACAGTACCCTCAACTCCATATCCAGCAATTCTTATTCTCTCGCCCCTCTCTCCCCCTATACAGCATCACTCCTTCCCTCTCTCGTATATTTAAAGAATTATGGACAATATATTTTAGGAAATGTGGATGAAACACATTCATATACACATGCACCATATTTGAAACTGTTTACACCTTTATAAATGGACTATATCTTTGGTAAAGGAATAATGTACAATGATGTGACTAACCACTGACAACCAATATGTTTTATTAGCAACTGTTCAGACTTACTGATACAGAATTTGTTTAGAGATGGCCTTGATTATGATCTCTCTTAATTGTTTTGCAATAGGTTCTTTGGTCCAAGCCTTTTCTTTCTCTGAATCAACATATTAGCTGCAAGCAGTGGTGTAGTAAGGGTAGGAGGCACCCATAGCGAGGGCAACCCCACACGCACACCCCCCCTCCCACACACACACACTTCTTCACACGCCTTCCCCCCACTCCACATTTGCGCTCTCTCTTCCCCCTCCTTCCCTCCCCACCCCGTACCTCTAAATCTTTGCCGACACTAGTGGCTTCTCCAGCATGCTCCTCACGCTAGCTTTGGATTTCTCTCTGATGTTATTTCCTGGCCCCATGACCCAGAAGTGATTCAGAAGGGAACCAGGCTGGCATGAGCAACAGGCAGAAGAAGTTGCTTACAGTAGTGAAGATTTATAGAGGTATGGCGTGGGGGGAGGGATGGTGCATGCAGGCTGTGGTGTGGCGCAGGGTGGAGAGGTGCTGGTGCCAATACATACACGGTGCTCGGGGAGGTGTCCCCCCCTCCCTTACTACGCCACTGGCTGCAAGGTGCTTAATAATAACTTTATCTTTCAGTTTTTGGACACCCTATTTGGTTAAGGTTACTCTTCCCTCTGAGATCGAAATTCAAAGGCATTGAGCTGGAAAGGAAAAAGATTAAATAAGGGCCTTTTTACTAAGATGCACTAAGTGCAGCTTAAAATGAACATGCTCAGGCCTCCTGTGGTAACTGCCAATTGTGTGCACTCTAACTGCATCCCCCCCAAAAAAAAAATATATATATATACTGTATATATATATATATATATTTTTTTTTTTTTAAATGAGACATGTCAGGAGTAGAGCGTGAGTATTGCTATGCTAATCAGTTACTGCAGCCACATTATCGTGTGCTAACTGGTTAGTGCATGAATAGCACATGAGGCCTTACAGCCTACACCAGGGGTCCCCAAAGTCCCTCCATGAGGGCCGAATTCAGTCGGGTTTTCAGGATTTCCCCAATGAATATGCATTGAAAGCAGTGCATGCACATAGGTCTCATGCATATTCATTGGGGTAATCCTGAAAACCCGACTGGATTCAGCTCTCAAAGAGGGACTTTTTTGACCCCTGGCCTACACCATAGGCAGCAGAACACTTTTTTGTTTGGGAGGGCTCAAAAGCTCTACCCTATACTCCGCCCCAGACCTGCCCAAGTTCCTTCCCAGACCTCACCCCCATAATAACAGTACTAATTGTAAATGCCATTTCTCCTATTCATTTTTCACATACACACAATATAATCTTAATACCGTAATAATACACAGTGGTAACCACAAAATTAAATTACACAAAGTGCACACTTTTTCCCCTCCCCACCACCTCACAGCATTTCTTCCTCTCTCCTCCACCCCCATGTGCAACGTCTTCCTCTCTCTCACTGGCCACCATCTCTCTCTCTCTCTCATTCCCTCCCTTGCTGCTAAAGGAAGTAGGGAAAGAGAGAGAGGGAGAGAGGGATCCAGGGTGCCTCTCTCCCATCCCCTCTACTGCCACATCCAATATTTTTCCCTCTCTTATCCCCCGGACTGTGTGCAGCATCTTTCACCCCTGCCCACCAGCCCCATGTCCAACATTTCTGCTTCTATCACCCCTCTCCAGCTCCATGCCACATCTCTTCCTCCATTCTCTCCACCACCATGTCCACCATGTCCATTTCCATCTGTCCTACTGTTTCCTTTCCACTATCACATCCAACATTTCTCCCTCTTATTTCTCTACCTCACTCCTATTCCATCACCATGTCCAATAATTCTCCTTTCTTTCTTTCCCTATGTACACCATCTCTTTCTCTCTAACTCACACCCATCCTTAACAATTTTCCCTTTATATTCCCTCCCCCACCTCAGCATCTCTTTCCCCCATCCTTCCATCCTATGTCCCAAGTTCATGCCCCCTCCCTCCCTTCTGTGTCCCAAGTTAGTGCTCCCTCCCTCCTTTCCAGCCTTTGTCTGAAGTTTGTGCCCCCTCTCTCACTTCTGTATCCTAACATGTCACCTCTCTCCATTCTGTGTCCCAAATTCATGCCCCTTCCCTCATTTGTCCCAAGTTCACGCTCCTTTCCTTCCTTGTCTCAATGTGCCCCTCCCTCCCATGTCCCAACATGCCCCTCTCTCTCCCTCCTGTGACCCAATGTGCCTCTCTTCATCCCTCCCTTCTGTGTCCCAAATTCATGCCCACTCCCAAGAGTGTGTCTCTGTGTTCTGGCTGGCTCTAAAACATCCTCCTTCTTTCCAGCTGCACTTCTTTCTTCACAAAGCCAGCAGCAGAATATGACCAGCAGTCCTGGTGTGCTGGCTGTGTGCCCTGCTATCAAAAGGTGTATGGCCCCTCAGCTTAGAGGAAACATTGCTTTATACCTTTTCACTTTTTATCTAAACAACTTTTTATCTCTATTATTACAATTTCTATTATTTCTTTAGCAATACCAGACATATGCAGTGCTGTACAAAAAAGACAGTCCCTGCTTGAAAGAGCTTACAATCTAAACAGACTTGATAGAAACAAGATCTCCTTCTCTCATCCCCTTGCTTTCACATTTCACAACCCCCCTATTCTCTTTTATCTGCTTCCCAATACCACATTTCAACCCTTGTATACTCATTATTCTACTCACTCATCTCCTTGACAACTCTCTCACATGGATTCACCACTTCTACTATCTCCCCTCATTGTTGCTTACTCCACCCTTGTAACCCAGCATTTCCTTCCTCTCTTTCTTTCTTTCTCTCTCCCTCCAACAAATCCAACATCTCTCTTTTCTGCCCTTTCACTCCCTCCTCCCAAGTATGACATCTCTCACCTCTACAGGATCCCAGTCCATATCACCTCCGCCTTTCCCTAGCCATGTCTTCTATGCTTTTCCTGAGTTGTCCATATCTCCTCCCCCTTCTATCCCCTCCCCTGAATCTCTTTCTCTTTCCCCATCTTGCTCCCTCCACCAAGTCTCTCTCTCCCTCTCCACATTTTGCCCCCTCCACATCCATTTCTCCCTTTTCCCCTCTGCCTTCCTTCATGTCCATCTCTCCCTTTCTTTCTCTCTCTGTCCTTCTCCAAATCCATCTCTTTTTGTTCCTCTTCTGCCCCCCTGCCACCTCTCCCTGTCCTCCTTCAACCCCCTGAACCTCACACATCTGACATCATTCCCTCCCTCCCTTCCTTACTCCATTCCTCACATCTCTCCCTCCTTCCCTCATCTGAGTCCAACATCTCTCCCATCCCCTAGTTCTAAATTCTCCCTCTCTAACGGTTTTGTACACCTAGCTACCGGCCAGCGTGCCTGCTGGTTGGCACTCTGGGACACCCCTGACGGCATCTACTTCTCTCCCCTCCTCCTGCCCGCCACGTGTCTACCTTCAACTTCTTAGAAAAGCGCTGTGCCGACCTGCCGCTGACTCCGACGTCTTCTCTCCACTGCCGCCTGCCCTCTCTGACAACTTCCTGTTTTCACTAGGGCTGGCCACAGTGAAGGGAAGACGCAGGGCCAGCGGCAGGGTGGCACAGCGCTTTTCTAAGAAGTTGAACGTAGACATGCGGTAGGTGAGCAGACGGGAGAGGGGAGGAGTAGATGCCGGAAAAGGGGCGTGGCAGAGAGTGGCAGAGGTAGCAAGGTGCCCCCTCTAGTCTTGCAAGAAGTGGGGTTTTTTCTCCTCAAAAGGATCACCCACAGGACGGGCAATTTTTGGAGAGGCCATGGCCCCTGTGCCCATCCCCCCCACCCCCGTTCCGACACCTATGGCCTACACAATGTGTGGCAGTAAGTGTACACACGGATATTTTTCAAAATGGATTTGCACTAATGGCAATTAATACAAAAACAACATTAATTAATGGAATTAATACAAAAAGAAGTTTTTTATGACTGCGGTAAACATGACCTTATGGTACAGGAACGACTATGCATAGGTACCTTTTAACTCAGTTTAGGAAAAAGACCCCTTGGCCAGGTTAACTTGATAAATTTAGAGGCCCTTTTATTAAGATGTATTAAGCACTAATGCACACTTAGGGGTAGGGTTACCAGACATCTAGATTTACCTAGACATGTCTCATTTTTAGAGGACTCTCGAGGTGTCTGGATGGCTTTTCAGAACCTGGCACTTTTTCCGGTTTTTGAAAAACTGTTGAGATTGGGGCTGAGTCTTCAGTGCATCTGCGCCCGCACAGATGTGTCGTGGTGACGTCGCATGCATGCGCACGTGTCTGCGACATCATCACATCACATCTGCGCATGCACAAATGCACTTCTGACTTGGCCCGAAGAGATGAGGTGAAAAGGACTGGAGAATGGACGTGGGCATAGTAGAGGTCAGTGAGCCCAGTGAAGACCCTGGGCTGTTAAAACCTTGGAGCACACCCAGCTAAGTTCCTGGAGGGTGGGAATTTGCTTCTGGGTTGCAAAATGCTGTGTTGTGTTCGTACGCCCTTGGCAGCCTTGGGAGGAGGTTGCCCTAGCTCTGGGGGCAGGGTTATAAAAGCCCCAGAGGTATCTGTGGATGGGAGTATGTTCAACATCAGGAGTTACTTCAGCACATTTTAGGAGTCGGTAAACAGCCACTACTGGGCAGTGGACTGGGGGTAGGTGGGTGCCGCTAAACTGAATTCATGGCTTGGAAAAATCATTCTAGAGGTCTCTTCCTATTTTGATTTTAGAAAATTGATAAAGGTTTGATAGGTTGGTGTCTTAACGCACTGCTATTTTTTTAACAAGTCTTTCTAGTTCTATTTGATGCATTTTTATCTGTATTACATGCATCAACTTTGCCGGTTAGGTCAGTTTTTTAACAGCATTCTTTTCTAAACTGTTAATTAGTTTAGATTCAGCTGATATTTTATTCGTATTATATGCATTTCTTTTGCCTGTTAAGCTGGTATTTTATCAGCTTCTCTTTTTTAATGTATTTTATCCGCATTATATTGTAAATGTATTCCACTCATTATTGTTAAGTTTCTCTTATTCCAATCTGTTGTATTTCATCTGTATTTTATGTACTTGCCCAGTTGTGAACTGCCTAGAACTTTTTTTGGTATGGCGGTATATAAGAATAAATTATTATTATTATTAATCCCACAGCAGTGTTTGTCCCCCCAAATGACAAACTGGCAAGATAAACCAATCACTGTAACCAGCATCAAGATAACAACTATTTACATTTCTAAGGAAGCAAAGATAACTGACTAAGTGCCTGCTCTGAATTCATCAATATGTTTTTCTAAAATGGATGTTTATGTTGCACACACCCAGCACATAAAAGCCCCTTTCTCCAGTATTTTAGAACAAGCACTACTTCAGAAGATTCTGTTCTAAAATATTGGCCTGACCTGCATATCTCAATTCCGTCTATGATCTGTATGAAATGGAGCTTTTATTAATCATTTTTAACCAACTGAAAACTAGTCAAGAATATATTTAATACAAATGTAAAGGTATCGCCTATTCCTTTATTTCAAAAAGTGCTCTAACATGGCAATTACAACAGAATATTTTGACACCAGATTTTCAGCAACACCCTGTTGATTTCTACTGGAAAACAGGAAGAGTAGGGGCACTAAAAGAGACAGTCCTGCCAGGGCATGTTAAGATGGAATGTCTGGAACCAGCAATAGAATGTGCAGGTTAGATCAAGAATGCAGTTACTGTCAGTGGATTTGAGGATAATCGAGATTGAAGTCTCACCTCTTAGTTCAGCATGGAACTGAAGTTGAGGATTTTGTGGGCGAGTTGCAAGGGTGTTATCTGACCTGTCATGCCTAATAACTTTTTCTTCTGTAGGCTGATAGGTTGAAAGATCTTCTGTACTGAATTTAAAGGCCACATTTTCAATTCCTTCCATCACCGCTGTCTCTTCTTGGGCTATGGAAAACAAGGAAGGTCAGAAGAACATGTCACATGAAAAAAGATTTCAGTAACGAGCGGAAAATTCCTCCCAGTTATTACTTTGTCTTACAGCTCTAGTGTATCATCCTCAAATGTCGCCAGAACAGAACTAGGTTAAAATTAGCTCTTTTTAAAAGAAAAAAAGAAGAAGAATAAATGATTAAAATAATTATAAATTTCACCCTGATGAGCATGAGGAAAATACTGCCTATAGCCATTTGTCTGTAATTAGTTAATTAATCCTTATACAAATTATGAGCAATAACTCATCAAGCAAGGCTCACCCATCAGAAATTCAGCCGACATGGGTTTCTTCTGTTTAGTTTTTTTCTGAGCCTCCTGCTGGAACTTCTGGAGGGAAATTGTTAAAAGAATAAATCAAATAGAGAGCAAAGATCATTATTTAAGATTCACAACCAACATATAGTATTTCAAACATGGCATGGAATGGAAATGCCATTTAAGCCTAATTTTATATAAGTCATCCAGTAGGTAAAGGGATATGCACAATTTCCCAATTATTTTACAAAAGATTTGTCAGAGCCTTTTATAAAATATAAATATGGGTGGTACAGTACATTGAGAATAGCCATTTCAGAAAGGACCCTGTTTCAAAAAAAGAGTATCATCACATGCACACACACCCCATCCCTGCTTTTACAAAACCATAGTCCAGTTTTTAGTGCTGGCTGCAGTGGTAACATCTCTGATGCTGCTAATGCCGTGGTCAGCGTTAAAAACTGCGCTACGGTTTTGTAAAAGGGAGGATGGTTAGGTGAAGATTTTCCATGTAAAAATGGCAGGTTTTTCAAAATTGGATGCTGAAATGGAGTCAATTATGAATCCAAGCTAGAAAATTCTAAGTTCTGGATTGTGGTGGTAGTTTTAAACATGAGAGGTAAACACACATGTCCCATCAGTCATGCCTGAAAACCCTTGTGCATGCCTTGGAGTCAATATCTAGATTTTATAAAGATGATGGCAATTAGGGATCACATAGGGAATAAAGAAGAAAAGATCTTAATTCCAAAGAATAAAGTGCATTTATTCTCAACAAGGAAAGATCTCAGATTAAAATGCCTGATGTGGCCAGCTTTATGATGGAGACGTTCATTTGCATGACAGACTTATAGGTGGCTTTTATTGCCAGAACCTGCTTTTAAAGGTGTTATTTTGTGTGTGTGACAATCTGATCACCATTTAATTATGAACAACAAAGTACAAACTGTTTAACTGTTAACATCCTTCAACGTAGCCTCCCAGGTTGTCTTAAGTGTCATCCAATTCGTGAGGGACACACTGTGAACCCACAATATTAAAAGTCATTCTGCAGTACCACCTGCATCATGCAGTACGGGAAACATGTCCAGAACTGTTGCACAATGTGATAATCCTACATGACAACGCTTTGAAGGATGTTAACAGTTAAATATGTTCACTTTCAAGCTGATTGTGTGCTTGGTTTAGTAAATCAGCTACCATTTATTACTGTTTGTTAATAAAGTGATGATTTCAAATGTCATTGTTTTGCTTCTCTCCTACCAGAAACGGCTGCACTCATCTCTAATCTGATGGCAACATTAAGAAGTACATGTCACACACCTTCAAATGTATATTCGAGGGGGTGCTGAAAAGTTCTTAGCTCAACCAAGAAAGGGATGACGTGGAGCCATGAAACTTACAAGTTATTCCACATATTCACATATCCAGGGAACATATCCCTAAGTTAAGGCAACCTCCTCCCAAGGCAGCCAAGGGAGTAAGAGCACAACACAGCATTTTGCAACCCAGAACCTATGTTCAACACGGTTGGCACATCGTGTCTGAAGTTTCTGTAACCCTACCAAAAAATACTCTGATATCTGGTCACTGAAATACTGCTCTGCTGCTGCAATCACTTCTGAATCACTCGAAAATTGTTGCCTTTTCAAATTCTTTTTAACGTTTGGAAACAAAAAATAGTCAGACGGAGCAAGATCTGATGATTAGGGTGGATGGTCTATGAACTGAAACCTCAACTGCGTCAAAACATCCATCATTTTGCCAGCTTTGTGAGCAGGTGCATTGACTTGCAAAAAGAAAGCTCCTTTCCCCAGCTTCCCTCTCCTTTTTTTCTTTCAATACAAGGGGGAAAGTGTGGCTCACTGGAAGAGCTGCTGCCTCTGTACCCAAAGGTTATGAGATCAAATCCCAGTGCCACTCCTTGTGACCCTCAGCAAGTCACCTAATCCTCCAGTGACCACCACTTTGAAAGTCATCTTTGAGTACCAAACCACAAAAAGGAGAATACAAGTCCCTATTCCCCTTTAATCAGCACAGTAAGTTACAGTAGTATTCTGCACTAATTGGCTCCTTGGAAGACAGTCCAAGCTAGATGGATACAGAGGGAGAAGCCTAAGACCCTGATTGGTTCATACAACTAAGGCTCCCTTGGGATGTTGGGCATCTGAGTCAATCAGGGCCTTAGGCCCCTCCCCATGCATCACATAATGCACCAAGTAGGTGAAGGCCTACAATTTTGAATCAGCAAGCCTCGAAGTTGGAGGGACCGAGCCTTCCTCCTGCTCTCTTCAGACAAAGATACTGGGGAGGGGGGGGGGCATTAGGGGAGCATTCAGTGGCAGGAGGGAGTGAGTATCCCTTTTGCCTGTTTTGGTGGGAAAGGGGGTGAGTAGGGAATGGTTCGAGGGGGTGGCACCTGGCATGGGGTCCCTCTTGCTATTTTTGCTGCCCTGCAGGGATTCTGTCCCCAGTTCATTGGGGGATGTCAGGGAGGGCTGTCATCAGGGGGTGTGGGCTTTTTACTTTTTTTTTTAATGAAACAGATATTGTGCATGTGTAACACACCCACAAAATCTGACCATTAAAAAAAAAAAGAAAAATAATTGTTTCCTTACCCAAACAGCTGAGTGGCAGGAGGCTTCTCCTGTCTCTCAGCTGTTTGGGCTTCCCCTGCCAGCTCTGTGCATATGTGAGAGTCGTTTTCACAGTGATTAATCATATGGGAGAGATAGGGATTACATAAACCTCCGCGCAAATCATTTGCATGCAGCATTTTTAGTGTATCAATAGCTATTTTGAATAATCAGCCAAAAATTAGATCGGAGCCCACCCACCCAGTCTTACTGATCCTTTTTAGTGCATCTAGCTCTCAGTCATTACAATACCCTCCTGATTCCAAAACACTCTGGCCATGATCTTTCCAGCTGGCTTTTGGGTCTTGAATTTCCTTGGCCATGGAAAACCTGAGTGCTGCCTTGCATGGACAGTTGTTGTGTCTCAGGATCATAGTGGTGTAACCATGTTTCATCAACAGTAACTAATTATTTCAAATAGTTACCATCAGCTCGCTGAAAATGCTGCAAAATCAACTTGGAAGTATCCACTCGTCGTCATTTCTCATCCACACCCATTTGACTGACAGCTTCTGCATATCCAGCTGCTTGTGGATTATATACCCAATATGTTCCCTGGATATCTGTAGTGTCTCAGCAATTGTTTTAATTGATATTTGCCGATCTGCCAAAATCAGGTCATGGACATAATCAACAATTTCAGGAGTTGATACAGTTTGAGGCCTCCCAGCCCTGCCTGCATCTTTGGTCTCAAAATCTCCACACTGAAAATTTACACACCACTTCTTCACTGAGGAGTATGATGGGCATTTATTACTCAATATTTGCATCATACATTCATGGATTTCCTTTGGAGTTTTCTTCTGCAGGAATAGGAACTTCATGATGGCTTGGAGTTCCACACTTGAAAATTCCATTCAGAACTCTGCTATCAAAATCATAACTAACTCAAAAAAATATGATCTTGTGACTCTTCTGTTAATAAAAACACATCGGTTACCAGTTGGACTTAGGACTTTACAGTCTATGGTCCAGAAATATCAAAGAAGAGAAAAGTTAATCGAATCATGTATTTTTTTTAAGTTCAATAATGTTTTAATTTTTCAAAAAAAGTACAAAAATAACATTGCACAAGAACAATACAGGAAAAATACAGATATTGGATATTTCGAATCATGTATTTTTAATGAGTATAACTTATGGACAGACTGGATGGATCGTTCAGATCTTTATATGCCTTCATTTACTATGTTACTCTATTACAAATGTTGGTATCATCTGCAAAGAGGCAAATCTTACCTGACAGCCCTTCAGAAATATCATTTATAAAAATGTTACAAAGAACAGGCCCAAGAACAGAACTATGAGGCACATCACCGGTAATATCCCTGGTAATATCTGGTAATATCTCCACTGGTAATATCTCCACTGGTAATATCTCCATTGATCACTACCCTCTGTCACCTTCCACTCAACCAATTCTTGATCCAACCCATCACTTTGAGATCCATAACGAGGGCACTCATTGCCTTGTTTGCATACATTTTCTGTATATTCTTTCCATCTCTTTTTAATGCTTTCTGGATCATTAAGTATCATTCTATTGGCATCTTTATACATCCCCAGTTGAGGTTGGAATTTCTGCCGCAATCTCTTGGGACTTGGTTGGTTGAATTGTTCAATCTACAATATAGATGTAATTTTTACATATTTGAGTGATTCACTAGTTGTATACTGTCACAACCCTAGGCCCATAGCTCAGCGTTTGCCAGCTGTGGCTCAGTCTAAACCTAGCCCTGCCATCAGAAGGGCTAATCAATGCGATAGGGTTGTGACCAGTCATAGGGAGAAGCCTACCTTTCCCTTTAACTCAGACTTGGCTGATCTCCAGGGAGGAGAGGAGTGGGAGCAGAACAGCTCACAACAGCTTGAGAGGGACCTCCCTCCCCCTGCTAACTCCCAGCTGAAACAGTTAATGAGGAAGCCAAGACAACCCAGGCAAATTCTGCAGGCAACTCCGCCCCCTCAGAGAGCAGGGCAGGTTCGTCTGAGTACTTTAGAGGCTGCTCTAAAGAAGAGGAAGGCAGTCTATCCTGAACCAGCCCAGGGAAGGGTACCTCCCGAATGTGCTCTTGATTCCCAGGACTGGGAAATGCAAGAGCCTGACACTGACCCTTTGGCCAACCAGCTAGCTACTGAGGAACCTATGGATCTAGGTGAAACTTCCAGTCTGCCTGAAGACGTGCTAATGGAATACAGCTAAGTGGCAGGGCTGTGAGGTGTAAGGTTTATTAACCTACTGTGTTTGTGTTTGGACTGTTTGGAAAAGGTGCTTTTGTTTGAAAGCCCTTTGAGGACTTGTGCTGGTTGGGGCTGGAAGGATAGCGGTGCCAATGTTCATCTGGGGGGGCAGGGTTCAGCTGGTGGTGGCAGGGTGGTATGTGACTAAAGTGCAGGTGGTCATCAGAGGTTAAAGAGAGGACGTCAGTCTCAGTGATCAGGGAATGGCTCAAATATAAACCAAGATTCTAATTTTTGGGTCATTTCTTGAGCCCCAAAATCTCAGTTTATATTTGAGTATATATGGTCCTTTTTGAATTACAGTACTTGTTTTTAAATTGCTGTTTTGTAGTTATATTAATTCAGAGCTTATGCCCTAACGCAGAACTGGAAGCTTCAAACTTGTCAGCATTCATCTTGACTGGCTCTCAAGTTATGTGATTTTTATTTTTTTGCTTTGAATTAAACATTTTTTCTTTTATTAGCTATTGGGACTGATGAGTGCAATATGGGAAATGTTTGAGACAGCATTGTCCTATAGCAGGGGTAGGGAACTCCGGTCCTCGAGAGCCGTATTCCAGTCGGGTTTTCAGGATTTCCCCAATGAATATGCATGAGATCTATTTGCATGCACTGTTTTCAATGCATATTCATTGGGGAAAACCTGACTGGAATACGGCTCTCGAGGACCGGAGTTCCCTACCCCTGTCCTATAGCTATAGTACAACTCTACGATAGACTGGTATAACTAAAGGTTTAAGAATACCTATAGAATTGAATTGGGGTACTCTCAGATACCCGCTACCAGGATCATCAAAGATCTCACTGGATTTATGTATGCGGGTTCAGATATCAATCATCGAGTACCAAAATATGCAAAAAAGTGCTCTAAAGTGTTTTGTGAGAATAAATATTCAAAATTAAATAGAAATATATTGCACTTATCTTAATACACCCTACGGGACCCGTTTCACCCGACTTGGGCTTCTTCAGGGGTCAACTATGTGTGTTGTCTCGGATTAACAAGACAAAAAATGGCTTTTTGTCTTGTTAATCCGAGACAACACACATAGTTGACCCCTGAAGAAGCCCAAGTCGGGTGAAACGGGTCCCGTAGGGTGTATTAAGATAAGTGCAATATATTTCTATTTAATTTTGAATATTTATTCTCACAAAACACTTTAGAGCACTTTTTTGCATATTTTGGTACTCGATGATTGATATCTGAACCCGCATACATAAATCCAGTGAGATCTTTGATGATCCTGGTAGCGGGTATCTGAGAGTACCCCAATTCAATTCTATAGGTATTCTTAAACCTTTAGTTATACCAGTCTATCGTAGAGTTGTTCTGTTGATTATTCAGACTTGGTACATTGCGGTCTTTTAGTATTATACTATAGCTATAGTATACATATTATAAAATGGGCTACGTGGGACTTGCCTTCAGCAACCCGGTACGTTCATACATCTCCTTTTTGCATGTCCTAATCTACAAATTTATTGGTTGGGCATATGGACAAGAATTCTCTCTATTACTCATATGGATAGCAATTTACCTATATCCTATAAATCCATCATATTGCGTTCTTCAAACCCAGATATCTAAATTCCAGCATCATTCACAAAAAGTTTTGATATTATGATTGTTTTAGCTATTCAGACGTTCAAATATTTGAAGGGTATTAACGTAGAACAAAATCTTTTCCAGAGAAAGGAAAATGGTAAAACCAGAGGACATAATTTGAGGTTGAGGGGTGGTAGATTCAGGGGCAATGTTAGGAAATTCTACTTTACGGAGAGGGTAGTGGATGCCTGGAATGTGCTCCCGAGAGAGGTGGTGGAGAGTAAAACTGTGACTGAATTCAAAGAAGCGTGGGATGAACACAGAGGATTTGGAATCAGAAAATAATATTAAATATTGAACTAAGGCCAGTACTGGGCAGACTTGCACGGTCCGTGTCTGTATATGGCTGTTTGGTGGAGGATGGGCTGGGGAGGGCTTCAATGGCTGGGAGGGTGTAGTTGGGCTAGAGTACGTCTTAACAGAGATTTCGGCAGTTGGAACCCAAGCGCAGTACCGTGTAAAGCTTTGGATTCTTGCCCAGAAATAGCTAAGAGGAAAAAATTAAAAAATTAAAATTGAATCAGGTTGGGCAGACTGGATGGAGCATTCGGGTCTTTATCTGCCGTCATCTACTATGTTACTATGTTACATTATATGTAACTGGGAGGATAATTCTAAACTTAGCTTTCACGAATGGTGGAATCATCTCTGTACCATCAGAAAACACGAAGACATAATAGTGTTCATACAAAATAACATTGCCAGTTTTACTGGGACTTGGACTCCTCTTGATGCATTCTGTAAGAACTTGAATACTAATCTTATATGACTCCTTTACAGTGGCGTACCTAGCATATGTGACACCCCCCCATCTATATGAAAAATATGATTTTTAGTAACAATCCACATATCGCACAACAAGAGTGTACCTACGAAAAGGCAGCATCTTAAACACTGCAGAGAGCACTAGAACACCAACACATACATTGTAAAACTAAACAAGCCAGATCCTGCACAGTCAATTGATCCTGTACAGTCGATGCTATCAGAAAGCAATGTCCCTTTCATACACAGAGACAGATACACCCTCACCCAATATGGAATAATCACAAACTAAAAATAGAAATATGTAGACAAAAGTTAAACTGAACAGCCAAGAAACCAGACTCTGCATACAATGCAACACTACAACACCACAAAAACAGTAATACATGCCCTCTAATACTGTGCAAAATATAAAGACAGTAGATGTAAATTTGAAAAAACTGATACATAACGATCACCACTTTACGAATTAACAAATAAAAATAAAACAAATAATGAGAAATAAGAAAATACCATTTTATTGGACTAATCCCTGTAAGCTCGGTCTCCATCCCTGCAAACCACCTGATTCCATCCACACAAGGCTTGAATTGTTTTATATTGAACTTATTATATTAAAGTATAAAAAGAAACAATATTCTGTACAATTGTCAATTTATAAATCAACGTCTTCTCTCCACTCTCTCTTCCCCATTTCCATTCAGCGTCCTCAGCCCACTCTCTCTCCACTTTCCTTCAGCGCATGCACATAAAAACAAGCAAGTAATTTTATATCATTTTCATTCTATTCATTCATAGAAATTAAAGTCTAAATAATGCCAGTCACATAACAAAACATGATTTTACAAAAATAATTCCCTGCACAGTCAAGCTTGCAAGGATTACTAGATGTCTTTCAGCAGCTCCCCTCCCTCCCTCCCCCTTACCTTTGTGGCCAAGTCAAAATGATCTACCAACAATAAAATTTAAAAAACACAAAGCACACTGTACGCAGAGAAAATGTTAATTATCATTTATATTCCTTGGGTTTTCAAAGAGGTCAAGGCAGATGACTTTATGCAATGTCACCTCAGTAACCACTATACAAAAATAGACAAATATACCCCCTCCATTTTTACTAAACCGCGATAGCGGTTTTTAGCGCAGGGAGCTGCACTGAATGCCCCACACTGCTCTCAATGCTCATAGGCTCCCTGCGCTAAAAACCGCTTTTGCAGTTTAGTAAAAGGGGGCCAATGTGCAAAATATAGACAGCATATATAAATTCTCAAAACGGACACATTTTGATCACTAAATTGAAAATAAAATCATTTTTCCTACCTTTGTCTCTGGTTGCACTTTATTCTTCTGACTGTGCATCCAATATTTCTTCCCTTCTTTCAGCCTCCTGTATGCTTCCTCTCCTCCAGACCTCATTCCCTCCCCCAACTTTTTCTTTGTTTCATCCTGTCCCCTTCTTTCTTTCTCTCTCCATGCCCCCTTTCTTTCTGTATGTCTGTCTTTCTCTCTCTCTCTCCATGCCCCATTTCTTTCTTTATTTCACCCTGCCCCCTTCTTTGTTTCTCTCTCCATAGCCTCTTTCTTTCTCTCTGTCTGTCTTTCTCTCTCTCTCTTTGTGCCCCATTTTTTATTTTTCTTTGTTTCACCTTGCCCTCTTTCTTTCTGGCTCCCTGTCCCCTCTCCCCCCCCCCCGTTTCTTTCTTTCTCCCTCCCCTCCCCTATGCCACCGCCATTGGGAAAATTCTGCCACCTCTGCTGGCAAAGAGCTCCGATGTGGAGTGTGAATGGGGAACACCTCCAGTTTACTTCATACTCTTCGCGCTGCCGTTGGGGAGGTTGGGGGAGTTGGAACCCTCCATTAGGCAGTGCAAACAGTCTGAAGTAAAGTGTGGGGGGGTTCACCCCCACACCCCCTGTTGGAGCTCTTTTAAAGTCACTTTTTAGGTGGTACGCTGGTGTCATGCGCCAAATTGTCGGCACGCTGAAGTCTCGCGTGCTTTTGTCCCGTCATCCAGAAAAATACCTACTGTGACTTCCCTTACTCCCTCAAGTAAAGAACTTCTCAATTTGAGAACCTCTCTCTAATCCAGATGTGCCAAGCTCCAGGTCTAAACACAGATGTCCATCTTTCTGGACATGAACGTCCCTTCCTCTTCTGCAATCAGAATTGGACTTCCATTTTAGCCCCTCCCTAGTCCTGCCCAAAACACACTGAGAACAAGCCCCCTTGCCATCTTGATGTACTTCAGTTTTAAACATCCATATCCTGGTTTTTATAAAAATAAGGATTTGGATCTCCATGCAATACGGATGACTAATATCTATTTTCAGACGTCGAAAAGATGAATAAGGGCCTTAATTGATAGGAAATGACTGCTACTGCTCAATTATATTGCTTCAGTAAGAATTCACATATTTTGTTGCTGTGGCTAGATAAACACTTTTCTTGGTATTACACTGAAAATGAATGTGTTATAATGGGGAATGGACAGATAACAAGTGATTTGAGCAGATTGCAAACAAACGTGCATGAAATGTAGAAAGTATCCAAAGCGTTCAGATTTTTTTTTTTGTAGTACTTGTCATTACAAAGCAGGATTTTTTAATGCTGCTATTTTTAAACAAAGACAATAAACTGCATGCAACAATATAGAAAAAAAAAAAAAAAAAGGCCTCTTCATTTATACCCAGTGACAACTGAATCCTATGAAGTCTTTAAAAGAATGTGATTGTTGTCAAAAGGAATTGGGTACAACAATGTTGTATTAAGTTCTGGTTCCACTCAAAAAGCCTGGCCGAGAGGCTCTGGGAAAGGAGCTGGAAGACTGGTGAGCACAGACCAGCAACGAAGTGAATACTGTGCATACTACTGTATATGGATCATCGCTTGGTTCAGAGCAGTCAGATTTAATCTAAATTCAACCAACTGCGCTTCATGAAACCGTCAGCCCACATTTGCGTCTTCTGTCCTATAGTAAACAAGCTCTGCTTTCAGCTCTCTCGACCCTTATTTGCCTTGTAAGATCATACAAACAGAGAACATTAGCAGGCCCCAAAGTTAAACTCACTGATTTCAGACAGTAGTCCACATACAAACTGGCAGACACTTGAATTCATAAATACGAGTACACTCGTATGAGGAAAGACTAAAGAAGTTAACAGCTGAGGGGGGGAGATATGATTGAAGTCTACAAAATCCTGAGTGGAGTAGAACTGGTACACGTGGATCGATTTTTCAGTCCGTCAAAAATTGCAAAGACTAGGGGACACTCGATGAAGTTGCAGGGAAATATTTTAAAACCAATAGGAGGAAACATTTTTTTTTCACTCAGAGAATAGTTAAGCTCTAGAACGCATTGCCTGAGGATGTAGTAAGAATGGCTAATGTAGCTGAATTCAAAAAAGTTTTGGACAAATTCCTGGAGGAAAAGTCCATAGTCTGCTGTTAAGACCGACATAGGGGAAGCCACTTCTTGCCCTGGGATCAGTAGCATGGAATGCTGCTACTATTTGGGGTTTTGCCAGGTACTTGTGAAGATGGGATTTTAGGGCTATATGGACCATTTGTCTGACCCAGTAAGGCTATTCTTATGGCTTTATGCTTTGTGTCTTTTAGAAGGTGTTCTCACTAGCAGTAAATGAGTCTAGTGCCAGCACACTAGCTCAGCAGATTTATTTGTGTACATTTTTTTTCTTCTGTGGGTTCTTTTTTGAATGCAGGCCAAAGGGAAGGAGTTAAGAATGTGGTAAAACTGGTATGACCCTCAGAACCTACAAATGCTTGAAATACTCTTAGGCAGAGGGGTCAGATGGACATGTCAATTTAAGGGGTAGATTTTTATTTTTTCAAACTTTACAAACTACTAGTGACCAAATAATGCAGTTTTGCATGTTGAATTTAAAGCTATCTTCAGAAACTGCTTAAAGTGAGTCTACATCAAATCACAGTTGAAATATATAGAAATTAAGCGATATTAATTTGAACGTACAAATAGTTTAAATTACATCTGCGCTTCCAGAGGGTGTGATAGGACAGAGTACGGTTTTGGGGTTCAAGAAGGGATTAGATAATTTCCTGAAGGAAAAGGGGATAGAAGGGTATAGATAGAGGATTACTATACAGGTCCTGGACCTGATGGGCCGCCGCGGGAGCGGACTGCTGGGCATGATGGACCTCTGGTCTGACCCAGCAGAGGCACTGCTTATGTTCTTATGTAAAATGTCATTTATGCAGTTAATTTAATATTATCGTCAAAATCCAGCAAAAAGGCCATATCTTGTTTGCTTCTGTTTTGGCTCATGAGCTCTCTGATGACCATCTAACCCCTAATATAATGTTCCCTCCTTTCCTGATTGCACACATGACCAGCAGCCTCTGTTGTCATTTTTACACACCTTTCTATTGGCTTGGTGTGTGATGGCCAGTCTAGAACCACCATGGGCTTACTCAGAAATGTCTTGATCTCTGCTCATAGGCTACAGATCTCCTGTCAAGTATTTGGGTAAATGTCGTTGCTTCAGTGTTGAGGGATGGCATTTTCCTGGATCTCACCCTGCTATCTCCAAAGCTCATCTCCTTCACCTCTGATCCTCAACATCTTTTCCACTGCACCTCTTCTCTCCTGTTCTTCTTCACTGCACAACATAACTTATTTATTTTATTTTTTATTTATTCAATTTTCTATACCGTTCTCCCAGAGGAGCTCAGAATTTATTCAGGTACACAAACATTTTTCCCTGTCTGCCCCGGAGGGCTCACAATCTATCTAATGCACCTGGGGCAATGGAGGGATTAAGTGACTTGCCCAGGGTCACAAGGAGCAGCGTGGGTTTGAATCCACAACCCCAGGGTGCTGAGGCTATAGCTTTAACCACTGCGCCACACACTCACTGTAACCATACCAAGCTTATCTTCTCATTCATGACATAGTAAGAGGAGGGGGCAATCCACCCCAGGTGCAGTCGGTCATGGTGGGGTAGGGTTACCAGACGTCCAGATTGCCCCGGACATGTTCTCCTTTTGAGGACATGTCTGGACAGCTTTTTAAAACCCAGCATTTTGTCTGGATTTTGAAAAGCTTCCAATGCCGGAATGGCATCCGCGAATGCGTGGATGCAACATGGAGACATCACACGCACATGCATGATGTCATCATGTCACATGCACAGATGCTGTCCTGATACACAAACAATTTAAGGGAGTGGGGCTGGGGGCATGGCTGGGGGCATGACACGGGTGGAACTGGGCGGGCCTGAGGTCGTGGCCATGGGTCCGAAAATCCTTCGGGAAAATCCCTCCTCCTCTCTGCTTTCCCACCTCTTCTCACTTCTCCCCCACTACATGCATGCCCCCTTCCCTTCCCCCATTCTTCTAGTTGTTCACCATCATGAGTAACTTCAATGTACTCCTTGCGACTGTTTTGGCTCCCGCTGACATCATTTCCAGGCACTGATCATAGGAAGTGATGTCAGAGGAAGAGAACACGGTCACGAGGAGCATGTTGAAGTCATTGGTCGTGGTGGTGAACACCTAGAGGCACAGGGTAAGGGAAGGGGACGCATGTGCGGCAGAGGGGGGATCGTGGAAGGAACGGGGGATGGACACAAGGGCGGGGGAGAGAACATAAGAACATAAGCAATGCCTCCACTGGGTCAGACCTGGGGTCCATCGTGCCCAGCAGCCCGCTCACGCGGCGGCCCAACAGGTCCAGGACCTGTGTAGTAATCCTCTATCTATACCCTTCTATCCTCTTTTTCAGCAGGAAATTGTCCAATCCTTTCTTAAACCCCGGTACCGTAATCTGCCCTATTACATCCTCTGGAAGCGCATTCCAGGTGTCCACCACACGTTGGGTAAAGAAGAACTTTCTAGCATTCGTTTTGAATCTGTCCCCTTTCAATTTTTCTGAATGCCCTGGGTGCCTCTCACCATAGCTACGCCATTGTTCTCACTATAGTCATGACGATCTCCCTTACCTCTTCATATTATTCTTTCCATAGTTGCAGCTGGACGAGGAGATGCCTAGGGTCTTGTGCCCAATTGCTATTCATTTTTATATTGAACCAGTTTGTAAACCCTAACTATGTTCTATTAGCTCTGCAATAATTCTTACGTTTTTCTCTCCTTTCAGGTGATGCTTGGAAATCTATATTCTCATGAACTTTAGAGCTGTTGTGAACTATCTGCTATGTGACATAGGCCCTATTTCCAACAGAGCCCAATCCTTTGGCAGGACACGTGTTCTAAAAGTAGTTACGATCCTTTAGCCATAGTTCTGATCTGTGCTTAAGTCATTGATAACAAGAAAAAGCTGTGGATACTGATGTTCTGAAAATGATTTATTTATACACTCTTTACACGGTCTGTGTTTTGGCAAACACGCCTTCCTTGTCCTATATTTGTCTGCGGTATTTTTTTACCACATGTTTAAAGACAATTCGACTTTTCAGTCCAATTCTTTATCTTTGCATTTGAAAACCATTGGACCCCTGAGGAAGGCGTGTTCGCTGAAACACGGACAGTGTAAAGAGTGTATAGTAAATTATTTTCAGAAAATCAGTAACCACAGCTTTTTGTTTTTATCATTGGATTGATTTTACTGTGGATCATTGGGTCTTCTTTTTCTCTGTTGTAAGTCTTTGATAACTTCATTGCTAAGCTGAGGATAATCAGGATTTATTTCCAATTCAGTAGCAGGATCCAGCATTTTTTCCAATGGACCTGCTCATTTGTTGTTGCTTAATGTCTTGTCATGTAAAGCAGTCACTGGGGCCCAAATTTCCTAAAATGGTGCCATATTCGGCAACTGCCAAATGCACCTCAATCATGCAACATGCCGTTTAGAGAATTGTGCCGCCGGCAAAGGTAGACACCGGAAATGTAGACCAGGGTTTTCAAGACCTACATTTCTGGCGTCTACCTCTGACATGAATCAGGCCTACATAGGCGGTTTATGACAACTAATACCACTTCGCGGGAGCCATTCAGGAAGCCGCTCAGCACCGAGCAGCAGTGCCATAGTGCTCTCCTGCTCGGTACCGCTCAGTGGCTGAAAGTTAGCAGCAGGGCAGTAGTGTGGAAAGCTCACCCCTGCCCACTACACCTCTGGACCACCAGAGATTCCAGCGGCAGAGGAGGTACAATGGACAAGGAAGGGAAGGGTGGGGGCAGGGAGCAGGCCTGCAATAAGGAGGGGAGTGGGTGGGCACTGGCCTGAATATAAACTGGTGGGCAATTTTTTGGTCCCATAATCCCGGTTTATATTTGAGTATATTTGAGGACAAGTACCTGGCTTTATATTTATTCATTTTGAAATATTTAAGATGATGGTTTTTGTGGAGTTTTTTTTGAGAGACTAATGACTGTGCCATGCTCCTTTACAGGAGATGAGGTGTGAACTGGTTATCTGAGGTCTCTTTTTTCTCCACTGTTTTTTTGAATAAACTCATACAGTGGTCTTGTCCCCTACTGCTATATACGTTTGTGTGTATTACACATCTCACGTAGCAGCTAATGTTCCAACACGTCACTGATAGGACTTTTCAGCACAGCTTTAAGAGATCTACCAGGCATTGCTAAGGTCAGTTAGGTCAAACGGTTGAACCATGTGTAATTCAGAGCAGAGGGGGTCCCATGGTCACTCCACAAAAACAATTAGACTACTTATTTCACCATGTCCCTTGCCCTTAATTCACAAGCCTCCCTGTTTCAGTGCAGCCAGTCTCCTTTTGCCCCTTGGCGGCAAGGCACATGCAAATGTACAGTGCTGTGTTTATAAATCTAATCAAAAATAGAAACAGTAGACAGACTCCACAAGGGCCTATAATAGATCATGGGAATCCTTTCTTTAACTGAAGGCACTTTTGTTTAACCGTTTGAGGCTCTCTCTTACCAGCACATTGTCCACCATACCCATTAATCATCCCCTGCGCTTGGTATGCTCTAAAAATGACAGCACATGTCTATGAATTTCTGCATTGCATTCTATGAGCAATATTATAAAATATAGACTGTATTTAATGTCAAAACTAATTAGTAAAACACAAAAAAAGTACAATTACTTACCTCGATATTCATTTCTTTCGTTGTCTTGCTAGATCTGCAATAATTTATACCTGTTAAAATATTTTTATGCGTATTGTTAATGACCGTTTGATAACTTGAATTGAAATTTTTCAACTCCAGTTTTGCACAAAGTTGCTAGGGAAACACCACCTTGGCCAGCAGTCTCAGGAGGTTGCCAGCACAAAAGTATTGTATAGAACAGTGTTCTTCAACCTTTCAGTCCACAGGGCCAACATGTGCATTGGGCCCGAGACAGTGCTCTTCAGCTGCCGGTCCACGGTGCGATCGATGTAGTGTTGTCTTCGGGCCGGCTCCCTCTTCCTCAGTGCACAAAGACACGGGTAGCGGCTCCTATGCGCTGCTCCGCATGAACCGGAAGCCTTCTTTCTGACGTCGCAACGTCTGAGAGAAGGCTTCCGAATGAGGTGTGGGACGCGCGAGGAGCCGCTGCCTGTGTCTTTGTGCACCACAGTACTGAGGAAGAGGGAGCCGGCCCAAAGACAACACCGGGAGCAGCATAAAATGGCCAGGTGGGAGCAGACCAGAAGTTAAGGTACAGCATGGATGGAGGGAGACAACAAAGATAAGGGGAATGATTTTAGTTTTGAATTTAGTGATTGATTTACATCTGCTGTTTGTTCAGGAAGAAATGCATTTGCTTCTTTTCCTCTGGGGTTGTACTGCATCCAGAGTCTTGCATCTTAAGGTTTGTTTGTATATATTAGTACTTTTAGTTTTGGGGGTTATCTGTGTTCTGGTAGAAATGAATATTGAGAAGCAATGTGCTTTGTGTAGTTTAATTTTGTGGTTAACCATTATGTGTTGTTAATACGATTATATTATATCTGTGTGTGTGTGTGTGTGTGTATATATATCTATATATATATATATGAAAAATGAATGGAAAAAATGATGTTACAATTAGTACTATTATGTGGGCGGGGTCTGGGGAAGAGATTGGGTGGAGATGGGCGGGTGTGGCCCACAACTTAGCCCAGTGTTCTTCATCTGCCGATCCGCGGACTGGTGCCGGTCCACAAAATAATTATTTTATTTCCGGCGGACAATAGGGTCAAAAGGTTGAAGAAGAACACTGGTATAGAACATATTTCAAGGCAATGGTCTCTCATGCCTTGGACTATCGTTGGTAGAATAGAGGATATGCAAATGAATACCAACAGTTGTGTAGTAAGAAGGGTTCGGGGGGAGCAGTCTGCCTCAAGAACAGTCTTCCTAAGGTGCGGTCTTCCTAAGGAAGCAGCACCCCTCCTCTCTGCCCCCCTCCGCTCTTATCCTTGACACTCATGTGCGTCCCTTGCCTTTCCCCGTGCCTTTTTAACTTTTCCGGCACAAGGCTGCTGCCCACGTCAGTATTGGTGCTCTCTCTGATGTCACTTAAGGGACCCCACGCCTAGGACGTGATATCAGAGGGGAAGCCTACACTGGCGTGGGCATGCTGCTCACGCTGGAGAAGTTAAAAAGGGATGAGGAAAGGGAAGGGACATGGGCATGGCAGGGGTGGGGTGGGGGTGGGGAAGAGGGCAGGGGAGTGGCGCCACTGCCCCGGGTGCCGCTCATATTTACTACGCCACTGAATACCAAGGCCACAGGGTTTTTTTTCTTCTTATCTCCCATAACTAGATATATTCCAATATTAGGGTGAAGTTATCAAGGTGCAATAAAAGGCAAGCTTTTGCCATACCTTAATTTACCATGGGAGTCGCCAACGTGCAGTATCTGAGCATTGTAGGTGCTGACTGCCATGTAAAAAAATTAATGCTGCTTGTGAGCCACCTCACAAGCAATGTTATTCCATCAATTTATTTTATTTATTTATTTAATTATTTAAAAACATTTGTATTCCGCTTTTAGCCAAACCGGCTCACAATTAACATATACAATCTTAGAGTATATGAAAAAATTCACGTCTCAGACAAGAGAAAAAGGAGACAGAGGTCTAAATGTAAACAGTATATCATCCTCATTCTAATAAATGATTAGATATTCAATATAAAATAAGGTACAGCTATATGTTCCTGGGCATCTTTTAACTGGGCTGGCCTCCATTACTTGAAGGTGCCTCATGAAATGCCTCCACTTACAAGCCACTTTCCCAAATGGCCCCAAAAAATTAAATCGCTCCTGACATGTGGACCCATTCAAGCACTCTCATCCCACATTAAGGGTATCCCATAGGAGCAGCCCCTTAGTGGCAGACCCCACCCTAGTAGTTCCACTTCCCAACCAGAAGCTACCAAAGAGGTATCTCCCCCATCTAAAAATATACCACAATGCCAATACCACCCGCTGCCAAGGAGGTTCCCCCCACCACCACCACCATAGCGGACACACAAACACACACATACACACATACATACCCTATGGCACCTCAGATTCCAGGTTTAACCCAAACGTTGACATTAGAATGGAAAGCAGAAGCAGGACAGTTCTATATACCAGTCTCTGTTTGAATCCTTGTACCGTACTCTGCCTGATCACTTCCTCCGGTAGCGCATTCCAAGTGTCCATGACCCTTTGGGTGAAAAAAGACTTCCTTGCATTTGTTTTGAACCTATCTCCCTTCAGTTTCTCCGAATGCCCCCTCATACCTGTTGTCCCCTTCAGCCTGAAGAATCTGTCCCTATCCACCCTCTCTATGCCCCTCATGATCTTGATATGATAGAGACCTTCAAGATCATGAGGGGCATAGAGAGGGTGGATAGGGACAGATTCTTCAGGCTGAAGGGGACAACAGGTACGAGGGGGCATTCGGAGAAACTGAAGGGAGATAGGTTCAAAACAAATGCAAGGAAGTCTTTTTTCACCCAAAAGGTCGTGGACACTTGGAATGCGCTACCGGAGGAAGTGATCAGGCAGAGTACGGTACAAGGATTCAAACAGAGACTGGACGGATTCCTGAGGGATAAAGGGATTGTGGGATACTGAGAAAGCTAACCAGAAAATAAGTATAGAAACCCAACCAGGTCGTGTATGTGCAAGACCGGAGGGTTAGGACTTCGATGGGAAGATAGGACTCAATAGGAAACCAAGGTGGCAAGGGGGCCCCTTCTGGTGATTCAGACAGGTCGTGACCTGATTGGGCCGCCGCGGGAGCGAAGGCAGGATGGACCTATGGTCTGACCCGGCGGAGGCACTGCTTATGTTCTTATGTTCTTAAGCTTCCAAGCAATACCATTATTCCAAATGGGATCACTATAGAACAGGTACACTGTATCTCAGGGCACCTGAATCAGTCAACCAATATTGTGTTCTTATCCACTATAGCCATGCAGATACAATTCTGAGACGCTATATAGCATGTGTGTCATATATACAAAAAAAATCATCTCATTTTTCTGTAACACGTGTGTACTGTTCCTATAGCTCATTATTGATCCTGTAGCATGCAAATTCACAATAGCATGTGTGTTTTTAGTTTCCCCATAGCATGTATGTTTTCGAGAACCATCTCAATTTTCTGTAGCTCATTATTGATCCTGTAGCTTGTATGTTATTGATCCTCAAAACTATTGTGTATATATTATGACAGGGAAAAGCCCTCAGACAGTATAATACCTGAGTTGCAGGCTAAGCCAAGCCCTGTCACTGCAGGAAAGCCCAGTAGCAATACTACACAGATTAAGCACAAAGGTTATTTGTCCTTAGGGGAGAAGGCTTTGAAATATCAGGTAATTTCAAAGCCTACTAGCCCTGATAAGAAGAAAGCACAGATTGGGAGTATGGTGGAAGTAGATTCCCCTGATAATACAACAGGGAAAACATTAGAAAAGGCAAACAGGCTGATCAAGTCTTGGCCAATCAGAGTCCCAGCTAAATCTGCAGCTGTAGGTAAAATGAGAGCCCTGAATCCAGAGAGGTGGAGTCAGCATGAGTAGAGATGGTTAACAGCAAAACAGGCTCCATTTGCAAGCAGAGAGGGATTACTATCTCGGCACTGAAGCCTGGTAACAAAAGCCCTGTGTCCTCAACAGTTTAAGCTGCCAGCTTGAGGAGAGCTGAACTTGGACAGCTAGCTGCAAAACTCTTCACACCCAGGTTGCCTTAGAGGTCAGACCAAGAGCCCATTCCTACAGAAGGAGAAGAGGTAGACCTTGTTTCTGTGAATGTGGAGAGTATTAATGAGCCAGATGTGGATGTGTGTATGAGGGATAAATAATCTGATTTAACATGCTTGTCAGATACTGAACAAATGCACTGGGAAGAGGAGTCTATAATCTAAAGTTTGCTAATGTGAATAAGAAGAACTCTGCTTTAAAACTGCTGATAAGCAAAGCTAAGGCATTTGCCAAACATTTCATTTTCAAGCCATAAAGACTACTGAGGGGGAAGGGAACTCCTTTCTCCTTAATTAAAGCACAAGTACAGCCATGCTAAGCAAGGAGTTAACCCTTTCAGGACCAAGGGACATATTTGTCCCATAACTTTAAAATCCTATAAATTTTGATTGGGATAGTCTACAGTTCTAAATTTGATATGTACGGATTCCATATGATACTGCCTTTATGTAAACAAACTGGTTCCGACATTCATTCATTAGCGTCGTTGCTAGATTGACGAGAAGATTCACTTGCCACACTGTCCATAAGCCAGAAGTGTGATTTTTTTAAATAAAAATAATGATATTTCACAAAAAAAATCAATTTTTTGGCATCTGCAAGCCCTTTTTACCATAAAAATGTCGTCAAAACCACAAAAATTGGCCTACGATCCTTATGGTCCTGAAAGGGTTAAAAGCATGTTAAGAACAGTTTGTACAAAACCACTGGCTAAAGTGTGCTTAAAGACTACAAAAAGAATCCAGAATTATTGGAATCTATATATATAAAATCGGAGGTATGTATGTGTGTATGTGCCGCGATCACGCAAAAACAGCTTGACCGATTTGAACGAAACTTGGTATGCAGATCCCTCACTACCTGGGATGATATGTTCTGGGGGTCTCGCGGCCCACCTGCACATGTGGGCGGAGCTACAAACAGAAAATCAGATTTCACCCATTCATGTCAATGGAAAAAATGTAAAAAGCTGCCATTCTCACAGTAATTCAAAAACGGCTTGACCGATTTGAACGAAACTTGGTATGCAGATCCCTCACTACCTGGGATGATATGTTCTGGGGGTCTCGCGGCCCACCTGCACATGTGGGCGGAGCTACAAACAGAAAATCAGATTTCACCCATTCATGTCAATGGAAAAAATGTAAAAAGCTGCCATTCTCACAGTAATTCAAAAACGGCTTGACCGATTTGAACGAAACTTGGTATGCAGATCCCTCACTACATGGGGTGATATGTTCTGGGGGTCTCGTGGCCCACAACTCTATGTTGCTTGCTCAAGGGTGGGTTCACCCAAGAATTTATATGTTCTTGCTCCTGGAGGTGAAACTAAAAATGTTGTTTATAATCAAGTTTTGCGTTAGTTGTATTGTATTCATTTTGTCAAATATTTCACATTATAAGTTGAATATATTTGTGTGTGTGTGTATGTATGTATGTTCCAGCATAACTCTTCAATGCATGGACAGATTTCAACCAAACTTGACATACACATTACTTACTATCTGAGGACAAACACTGTGGGGGTGGGAAGGGGGGGGGATATGTAAAAATGATTGAAAATGACAGATTTTAGTATCTACCCCATAGTGTTTTCGGGCTCACAGATGAATACTCAGCATAACTCTGAAACGCATGGAGAGATTTCAACCAAACTTGGTACACATATGACTTACTATCTGGGGAGAAATATTGTGCAGGTGGGACGGGGTAAAATACTGTGGGGGTGGGAAGGGGGTGATATGTTAAAATTATCAAAAGCGACAGATATTAATGTCCAACCCATAGTTTTCGGGCTCGCAGAGATGAATACCGACACTCCCGATGCCGTTTAAGTCTAAGTTCAGCCCCATAGAGAGGGACATTCCTTTGGGACATGTGGAGGGTAGGGGGTTGGGACATGGGGGTGGGGCATATGGGACATGTGGGGGGGGGGTAACGTGGGGGGTGGGACATGTGGGACATAGTGGGATGGGACATGTAGGGGGTTGGACATTTTGGGATAAATAAATATCCGGGCAACGCCGGGTAATCAGCTAGTTGCTTATAAAGAATCCAGGAAAGAACTGTGTTTTGGCAACAGCTGAAACCGATAAAGTGAATTTGTGATCAGGATAGTCAAAGTTTGCAATTTACCTATTTAAATTTAACTAACAAATTTTCATCTTTTCATTCATATAAATCATAAAAAGCAACATATGAATCACAATTAATATGTATGTATATTGAAGTTAAACAAAGGTGACCACAGAAGATTTAGAAGTGAGTAGTTTTTTTGAGATTTGCCATTATATTGTAAATCACTTTCTCTAATCAGCCCCTGATATAATCTTCCATCATGTTCTCATTATATTGTCCTTGGTAGAGGAGTTCGAAGTCCAGTATATCCTGGTGGAAGTACCTTGCTCATCCAAAAATGTTCCCATATTCTCCTTGAATGTCTCAAGATGAGCATCAAGGACATGGACTTTGAGAGATATCCTACAGCCCATTTTACTGTAATTCTTCATCAGAATCTCAACCAACTCCACATAGTTTTCAATCTTGTGATCGCCAAGGAAGCCCTAAACCACTGCAAAAGGCTATTCCCAGCCACATTCTCCTTCCTAGTTAGCTTCTTGGGAAATTCCTTGCACACCAGGATCTTCTTTATCTGTGGTCCAATGAAGACACCAGCTTTGAACTTTGCCTCAAACAGATTAGGGAAGATGTCTTGAAAGTATTTTAAGGCTGCCTTCTCCTTATCTAGACCTCTGACAAATTGTTTCATTAGCCCCAATTTGATGTGCAGCAGTGGCGTCAGCACCTTCCAGGGGTCATTCAGTTGTTACTACCTTACTGGGTCAGACCAATGGTCCATCAAGCCCAGTAGCCCGTTCTCACTGTGGCCAATCCAGGTCACTAGTACCTGGCCAAAACCCAAGGAATAGCAATATTCCATGCTACCGATCCAGGGCAAGCAGTGGCTTCCCCCCATATCTTTCTCAATAACAGAGTATGGACTTTTCCTCCAGGAAATTGTCCAAACCTTTCTTTAAACCAGTTACGCTATCCCAGGATAGGGATCTGAAATAATTGTGGGTTATAAGAGATCCTATGATCTGACTTATTGATTTCTATGATGTTCCCATCTTCTTAGATTTTCTATGAAAGTTTTAGATATGAAACACTGCTTAGTTGGATACTCTACCCCTGGAACTATATGAGATTATTGAACATTGTGAATAGGACATTTGTTTAGACCTTCTTCTTCTCTCTATACATAGCTATTTTTATGTAAGCAGGGATTTAAATCAGTGGCGTTGACAGTGTGATTGCTGCAGAAAGGCTATCGCTATTTCTTCATGAGGAGTGCTTTCAAGCATATTTTGCCTATAGAGAAATGCATTCAATGAAAAAAAAATGATAATAAACTAGAGACTTCTTAGCCTATGTTTTGCTATTTTCAAGTGAAAGTAGATGATGCAGCAAGAAAAAATGGTCAGTTTTATGCTTGAACATGTTAATTCAATCCCTATTTGTGTCTTTTTTACATATGTTCCATTTAAGCTCTTGTACTGTACTATAATCTTCTTTCTCCTGTTATTGAAGAAACAGTAGATCCAAATATCCTTTTATGGATATAATGGAAGTGGATGTTTGTGTACAGATTAGGAGGTATCTTGAGTTTTGAAGTCATCCTTCCTACATGTAATTTATCGTGTCAAAGGAATCAGTCTCTCCTGATAAAGCCAATTTGGAGAAATGTGGCCTGAGTCAAACATAAGAACATAAGAATTGCCGCTGCTGGGTCAGACAAGTGGTCCATCGTGCCCAGCAGTCTGCTCCCGCGGTGGCCCCTAGGTCAAAGACCAGCGCCCTAACTGAGACCAGCCCTACCTGTGTACGTTCCAGTTCAGCAGGAACTCGTCTAACTTTGTCTTGAATCCCTGGAGGGTGTTTTCCCCTACGACAGCCTCTGGAAGAGCGTTCCAGTTTTCCACCACTCTCTGGGTGAAAAAGAACTTCCTTATGTTTGTACGGAATCTATCCCCTTAACTTTAGAGAGTGCCCTCTCATTCTCCGTGCCTTGGAGAGGGTGAACAACCTGTCTTTATCTACTAAGTCTATTCCCTTCATTATCTTGAACGTTTCAATCCTGTCCCCTCTCAGTCTCCTCTTTTTAAGGGAGAAGAGGCCAAATTTCTCAAATCTCTTGCTGTATGACAACTCCTCCAGCCCCTTAACCATTTTAGTTGCTCTTCTTTGGACCCTTTCAAGTAGTATAGTGTCCTTCTTCAAGTATGGTGACCAGTGCTGGACGCAGTATTCCAGGTGAGGTTGCACCATGGCCCAGTACAGGAGCATGATAACATTTTTCCAATCTGTTCATGATCCCCTTCTTAATCATTCCAAGCATTCTGTTTGCCCTTTTCGCTCCTGCCTCGCTTTGTACGGACGGCTTCATCAACTTGGCGACCAGTACTCCCAAGTCTCTTTCCTGGGGGTTCTCTCCGAGTACTGCACCAGACACCCTGTATTTGTGTACAAGATTTTTGTTACCAACATGCATCACCTTACACGTGTGCACATTAAACTTCATTTGCCATGTCGCAGCCCATTTCTCGAGCGTGTTCATATCTTCACTACTCTGAATAACTTCGGATCATCTGCGAATTTAATCACCTCACTCATCGTTTCAGTTTCCATTTCATTTATAAATATGTTGAAAAGCACAGGCCCAAGCACCGAACCCTGCAGCACTTCACTGGTGACGCTTTTCCAGTCCGAGTATTGTCCATTTACCCCCACTCTCTGTTTTCTATCCGCCAACCCGTTTTTGATCCATTTGAGTATTTCACCCTCAATCCCATGGCTCGCAATTTTTCATAGTAGTCATTCATGCGGAACCTTATCAAACGCCTTCTGAAAATCCAGATATACAATGTCGACCGGGTCACCTTTGTCTATCTGCCTGTTAACTCCCTCAAAAAAGTGCAGCAAGTTTGTCAAGCATGATATTCCTTTGCTGAAGCCGTGCTGGCTGGTTCTCACCAGATTGTGTCCATCAAGGTGGTCAATGATGCAGTCCTTTATCAGCGCCTCTACCATCTTTCCCGGTACCAAGGTCAGACTCTCCAGCCTGTAGTTTCCCGGATCTCCCCTCAGACAGTGATTGCTGATATTTTTCTACAGCCAGTGCAAAACTTTGCTCATTTGACATTATTAATTAGCTTCATTAGATACATGTCCTCCCCTCCCCTGAGCAAGCCATTCAATCCTCTATTGCCCCAGGTACATTAGATAGATTGTGAGCCCAGCAAAGCAGATGGGGGACAGACTCAAAGATCTCAATATACAGCACCTATCTATAACTATAGATAGATATAAATATAATAAATAGATATACTGTATATACAGATTTATATTTTCTGTTTTTAGACCGCTGAATCTGATGGAAAGTAATCAGACAGAAATCATATCTTATGAGCAGTCCCAGAAGGAATACCTCTAGTGGTTTGAAACATACAGTACTTCTCTTGCCTCTGGCATGAGTTTCTGGATTAGTGTCATACGCGTATCAATAAGACACAACACAAGCTATTTGTTTATACACACTCATTACTTCCCATTGTTTTTCTTCACATGCCAATTGACATTGACTATGTATATATTACTCACCACAGTGAGTTTATCTTTCCATTCCAGATATCTGTGAACAAACCACAGCAGTTGAGTGAGGAAAGGCTGGGGCAATCAACTGTGGCAATTATGGCAGATACTCTAGTATATAAAAAGACAAAATGCTCCATATTCTAGCTAACACTGGAATGTTAATTAGGGCATGTTTTGTAATGACTTAAAAGGGTCCTTTTAATAATAAAAGTATAAATGGTTATTATTAAACAAGGAGGGAAAGCAGTATGGCTATTCTTATGTTCATTTTTTTTTTGGGTCAGCTGCAGTATACTGGGTTGAAAATTTAAACAGTGGAAATGTCATAAACTATTTTCACATGTATAAATGAGCTCTTAGAACCTGATTCTCATAACAGCATCCCGATTGTAAGCAGTGGTAGGCGTCCTACCACCATCTATTGAACCAATCGGGATGCACATTTTTGTTTTGTTTTTAAATCGATGTTATGAATGGCACCTACAATGTAGGCATCTGACTCATGCCTAAGGAAGCATCTAGGCATGCCTACAGATGCCTAAGGCTGGAGTAGGCGTGGCTTACACCGGAAGTGGATTTAGGTGTCCGTAGCCATGCCTAGTCACTTCCTTAGGCATCAGTCAGACATCTTAAATGTAAACCTGTAAAATGTTGGCCTACATTTAAGGTGTCTATACAAAAAATAGGCGTGATTCTGGACATGGTGCCTACCGGTGATTGACACGTGGTAGGTGCCCATTTTGCAGGCACCTACCGCGGCAGGCACCGTTTCCAGAATCAGGCTGTTAGAAATTAAATCATACCTAAAAATATGCACATTGCATGTTAGTGCATACTTATTCAGTAGGTGTCCACAGAAACAGTTGGGGCAGAGCATGGACAGAGCCACAATTTATACCCAAATTTTATAAGATATATGAGTCTATGTGAAAGCTGCATGTTAACATTTACCTTTCTCATAAGAACATAAGAATAGCCTTACTGGGTCATATGAATGGTCCATCAAGCCCAGTAGCCCGTTCTCACGGTGGCCAATCCAGGTCCCTAGTACTTGGCCAAAACCCAAAGAGTAGCAACATTCCATGCTACTGAATCAGGGCAAGCAGTGGCTTCCCCCATGTCTTTCTCAATAACATACTTTGGACTTTTCCTCCAGGAAATTGTCCAAACCCTTCTTAAAACCAGCTACACTATCCGCTCTTACCACAACCTCTGGCAATGCGTTCCAGAGCTTAACTATTCTCTGAGTGAAAAAAAAAAATTTCCTCTTATTGGTTTTAAAAGTATTTCCCAGTAACTTCGAGTGTCCCCTAGTCTTTGTAATTTTTGATGGAGTGAAAAATCTATCCACGTATACCCGTTTTACTCCACTCAAGATTTTGTAGACTTCAATCGTATCTCCCTTCAGCCATCTCATTTCCAAGCTAAAGAGCCCTAACCTTTTTAGTCTTTCCTCATACAAGAGGAGTTCCATCCCTTTTATCATCTTGGTTGCTCTTCATCACAAGCAGGTATAATGCCTAAGCCTTGAATGTAGGCACTAGTGCTACTGGATTTGCACTAGTATTTTATAAAGTCATGGAATTGCATTTTAGAAACAAGAGCTACAGATATTTAGACTGCTCTAAAATACATGAGAAATGCTCTAAAATACATGAGAAATGGACATCAATGTGTTGGTGACATCCAACACAGGGGCATAGCTACCATTGTGCAAGCCTGTCAAAATGCTTAGGGTCACCTGCAACTGTGCCAGCCTTCCATGCTCCCACATTTGGCATCCCTCCCCTCCCCCCCCCCCATGCTCAGCTGCTTACCAACCTACCAGGTCCTCCACACACCACAGTGGCAGAAACAACACTGAATCTCTGGCTAGTGTGTCCTTTCCTCTGCTATGTCTTGCCTACAGGAAGTTGAATCAGAGTGGCAGAATGCAGCAGAGGAATGGCCCCATAAGCCATAGAGGCTGTTTTTAGTACTGTAGTGCGTGGAGGACTCAGCAGGCAGGCAAGTAGCTGAGCACAGGTGACCATCCATTCTGCATACTGAAATGTCCAGATTTTGAAGCAGGCAAAACAAGGTATATGGATGTCATTGTGACAACATAGGATGGTCCATATTATAAAATGGGCACATCAACATCCAAGAAGCAAAGGGGTAGCCTAAGGGTTAGAGCAGTGAAATGAGTATCAGGGGAATCTGGTACAGTCAATGATGAAGTAAGGGGGGGAGGTGCAGGGCAGGATTAATTCTTCGAGGGCCCCTAGGCACACAAGTACACTGGGAACCCTAGCTCTGCCCTGCCCACAACCCTGCCTCGCCCACATCCCACCCCCATTTATTTACCTGTTTTCTTCTTTACTTCTTTATTTCCACTTGTATTTCTTTTTTTCTTTTATTATAAAATTCAAAACAAACAACAAATATTACCATACTAGTGCGAATGTACAGTTTTCGTTCTATGCAAGCCCCAAACATCTCTGAACAAATTCCTCCTTCCTTCCCTTCCCACCTACTTGCACAGGATTTTAACTCTGAACCCTTTCCATACGTATATAAAAGTGTTCAAATGCATTATAAAACATAAGTCTATATTAATAACCAAGTTTGCAACTCCTCTCAACTGCCTCACTCTGTTATTCAACTTTAACCCATATGTATAAACAACCAAATCTGTAACTCCTCTGCTATGTTCCACTCCATGTATGCTAATTTGTAACAAAACAAGAAGGCAAGCAGTCCACCAAAGAATCCAACGCGGAGCAAAAGAAGATCAGCAGACAATCAGAAGATTCAAATTAGAGAATGACACGGTGAAAAAATTGGTCCCCGTCACCGCCCCGTCCCCGTCTCACCATCCCCGTCACCGCCCCGTCCCCGTCTCACCATCCTCTTCACCGCCCCGTCACCGCCACTGCCACCCCATTCACCGCCCCGTCACCGCCACTGCAATCCCATTCACTTTTCTTTATTTACGTATAAAGGAAACATTCTTTAAAACTTTAAAACTTTAAAACTTAGTTAAATATTAGTTAATAACTATACAAAAACAAAACACGCAGAGAAAAAATTAATTAATATAAATTCTCAAAACTGACACATTTTGATCACTAAATTTAAAATAGTTATTTTTCATACAGTTTTTCAATCACTAATCTTCCACCACCCCTGGGGCTAGCAATGCAAAAACAAACACGACATGTACTTTAAATGCTTACAATGTTAGCCTATATGGTAATTAGACGCGGCCGCTGTACCTAATCGCGGCAAAGATCTCCCTGCCGTGATTAGCATAGTGACCGCGGCTACGGCTGCAAGTCTCCCCTCCCCCCAGCGATCACGGCAGGAGGGCACCCAACCCCTCCTGTAGACCCCCCCAACGGCCCTCCCGACAATCGCAGCAGAAGGGTACCCAACCCCTCCTGCCGGTCCTCCCAATGGCCTCCCCTAAGATCGCCGGCAGGAGGGTACCCAACCCCTCCTGCTGGACCCCCCCCCCCAACGAACCCTCCCACCCCGGAACCCCCTTAGTCTTACTTTCCAAGTTGGACCGGACGGCTCCTCACACGTATGGCCAGCAGGCTTGCCTCCGTCCAAATGAGGCGGGCCCGCCCCTACCCTGCCCAACCCACAGGATCCTAGGGCCTGATTGGTCTAGGCACCTAAAGCCACTCCCGCTATAGGAGGGGCCTTAGGTGCTTGGGCCAATCAGGCCCTAGGATCCTGTGGGTTAGGCAGGGGAGGGGAGGGGCGGGCCCGCCTCATTTGGACGGAGGCAGGCCTGCTGGCCAGACGAGCGAGGAGCTGTCCGGTCCAACTTGGAAAGTAAGACTAAGGGGGTTCCGGGGTGGGAGGGTTCGTTGGGGGGGGGTCCAGCAGGAGGGGTTGGGTACCCTCCTGCCGGCGATCTTAGGGGAGGCCATTGGGAGGACCGGCAGGAGGGGTTGGGTACCCTTCTGCTGCGATTGGCAGGAAGGGTTGATCTGACAAATGAGGAGCACGGTGAAACACAGGTAAATAGCGGTTCCTAGAAGGGGGTACATTGGCCCGCGGGGACAAACCTGTTCACCGTTTCCGTGGTCGGTGAATGGCCTTGTCCCCGTCACCGCAGCGACTGCTAGTTTTCTTCCCCGTTTTCGGCGGTGACCCGCGGCTTAAATGCGGTGGCCGCGGGTAAACCGTCACCGTGTCATTCTCTAATTCAAATCACTTTATAAATTAACAAATAAAACAAAAAATGGAAAATAAGATATCATTTTATTGGACTAATACATTTTTAAATTAGGTTTCAGAGGTCAAGCCCTCTTTCCTTAGGTCAGTAAAGTATCATGTCCTGACCTGAGGAAGGAGAATTTGGCCTCTAAAAGTTAGTCAAAAATGTATTAAAATTAGTCCAATAAAACGATCATCATATTTTCATTTTATATTTATAAACATTTATCAACACAGCTACAATACTACTTTATCCTATAACAAAAAAATAAAAAAATATAAATTTTTTTTCTACCTTTGTCATATAGGATTTTCATATGTGTTTGGGTATTCCCATTTGCACTAGAGTTCTCCATAGTTTATTGTAATCCACACAGTCAATACCTTTGCTGTAGTCGATGAAGCAAAGGTATAGAGGGTTTTGGTGTTCTTTGCTCTTCTCCAATATTCCTATAACATTGGACTAGGACTCGAGCATGAGTTGATGGCACCTAACAACCTTTATCTCACAGTTTCTGTTTTCCTCATCTTGTTATTTTCTTCCTTCCATCCAGTCTGCCTCTTCCAGAAACTGTCTGCCAACCCCCTTCCATCTTTCTATGTCTCCTCCTACCCTCCCCCGCCCCCTTGGTCTGGCATCCATCTTCTTCCCTCTGTTCCTCTCGTGGTCTGGCATCTCTCTCCTTCCATTTCCTTCTCTCTTCTCATTTCCTCCACTCAGATCTGACATTTCTGTCTCCTTCCCCCTTTCCCCCCAAGCTCTGGCATCTCTCTCTTCTCTATTTTCTTCTTCTGTCTAAATTAAATTCTCTCTTACTACAGTCCTCATTCTCTCTTTTCACTGTGCCTATCCACAGATTGCCAACCCTTTTCTTCATCCCACCACTATCTCACTAACTCTCTTCTTCCCCCATCCAGCATATGCTTTTTTCTTTCTCCCCTCCTTCCATCCAGTATGTGTTCTCTTCTTCCACTTCCATTCAGCATCTGCTCTCCGCTCTCAACTGACATCTATCTGCCCTCTTCTCTCTCTCCCTTCTCCCCACTTCCATCATCTGCCCAACTGCCCCTTTCTCTCTCTCTCTCTCTCTCTCTCTCTCCCCCACTCCGACCCTCCACCCCAGGCCCATCTCCCTCCCTTCCCCTCACCTTCACAAAGGTCACCACTTACTCACATTATTCTTTGGAGGGTTTGCAGCCTGTAACCACCACCACCTTCTCCTGTTTCTCCAAGGGTTTCTGACCTCTGCTCCTCCACTTCTCCCCCTTAGCTCCTCGGGGTGCTTACAGCCTGCACTCCTTTCCAGCTCCTTCTTCCCCACTTTGTCCATGCCCTGCACCCCCTCTATGGACTTCGTGCCACCAGCTACTCCTCTTCCTCCTTCCCCACTGCGCCCAACACCTGCAGTAACCCTCCCCCTTCCACGGAACTCTCTCTTCATGCATCCCAGAGTCACCCCTCCCACGGTGCTCACCTTCTGCAGAGGCTCCTGCTTCCATCCCATAGATGTGGCGAAGAATGCTTGTACAGCCAGCGGGTAGCAAGATCAGCCACAGCACCTGCAAGCGGTGCTCAGCCCAAAGCTTCCCTCTGACATGAACTGCCCAAGCAGAAACAGGAAGTGTGTCAGATGGGAAGCTTTGGGCTGAGCACCACTTGCAGGTGCTGTGGCTGATCTTGCTGTCGATGCCATGATGGGGCCCGATCTTGCTGTCATTGGGGGGAGGCCCGATCTTGCTGTCATGGGGGGGGGGCGATCTTGCTGTTATCAAAAGGGGGGAGGCCCAATCTTGCTGTCATCAGAGGGGGAGGCCCGATCTTCCTGTCATTGGAGGGGCGCCGATCTTGCTGTCATTGGAGGGGGGCCCAATCTTGCTGTCATGGCCATTTAAAAAAAAAAAACCCAGAAAGGTGATGGTGAGTGGGCCTCCCTCACAATTTTGGGCCCTAGGCACATGCCTCCTGGGCCTATCCGTTAATCTAGCCTGGGAAGGTGCCATTTTCATGGGGTCGCTGGCGCCTCTCCTCATTTCTGCCCCCTTCCTGTGTACCTCTTGAAATTTTCACCGGAATGAGCAACATCTTCCACCTGCTGCTTGCACTGGCCTTGGCTCCTTTCTGAAATCACTTCTTGGTTGCAAGACCAGGACATATGATGTCAGAAGGGAGCCAAGGCTGGCACAAGCAGCAGGTGGAAGATGCTGTTCATGCCGGCGAACATTTTAAGAGATGGGTGGGGGGAGGTGCTCAAACAGTGATCGGCGGGGTGAAAGGCATGATGGGGAAGAGTGCAAGGTGCAGCAATGCTGGGCACCACTGCCCTGGGCACCAATCTCCCCAGCTACACCACAGGTTACAGTAGATATTTTTCTGCCTCTGGAAGGCTCACAATTAAAAAAAAAAATCACAGAAAGCTTAAGTGAGCTTTGAGCCCAAGTAATTGGACCTTAGCCCACTACATAAGGCCAGCATTAGAGGAGAGCAAACAGGGCAGCTGTCCTGGGCCCCATAGCTCTAGGGAGCCCCACGATCCAGACATCTGTTCCCCTTGTTGACCCATATCCCTCCCTTCCCTTCCCTTCACCTTCACATTTGCCTTTCCAAATCACAATTTTCTTTTTCAGTGGGGCCCCAGTGCAGCTGCCGTTTTCATAAGTTGTGGGCGGTTGCCCAGCCCTAAGCTTTGCCTCTGACACAACTTCCTTTTTCTGGGCAGATCGTGGCAGAGGGAAAGCTTTGGGCCTGACAGTCGCCTGCAACTTATGAAAATGGTGGCTGCACTGGGGCCCCACTGAAAAAGAAAACTGTGATTTGGAAAGGTGACCATGAAGGTAAGGGGAAAGTGGAAGATGTGCCAACAGGGGGAAGAGGTTGAGTGGTGCTTGAGGTTTATTATGTGCCATCAGGAGCATGTGGACAGGCTACTCAATGGAATTGTGGTGGAGGGAGGGAGAGATGGGGGCAAGAGATTTGATGAAATTGAAGGGAGGGAGGAAGGGGGCAGGATACTCTATGGAATTGATATGGAAATGGAGTAAAGAGAAACAGATAAGAGGGCAGACATTGGATGACAGTGGGGAGGGGAGAGTAAATGCTGAATGGAAGTGGAGAAAGTGGGCATATACTGGATGGAAGAAGAGGATAAAGAAAAAAGGGCACATGCTGGATGGGTAAAGAGGATAGAGTTAGTGAGATACTAGAGGTGGTGAAGGAAAGGGGTAGCAAGCTCTAGGTAGATACAGTGAAAAGAGAAATTGAGGACTGGATAATGAGGAAGAATCAGGACTAAGACCTACATGAAAATGTAGGCGAAGACCCCTGAGACCCCAAAAAAGTTATATTTCTAAGAGAGACATTGTGCTTATGAATTCAAGTTTCTGGACAATCATATTTCTCCCTGTCAGCAGGAGACAATATGCTCTAGGAGAGATTCACCTTTGCTCTAGTGACTGGCAGAGATCTGCTGACTGGACATCATTGGATAAGCTCAAGCAACAGTACAGGATAAAATGTCCTACCAAATAATTATCAGAACTATTGACAGAACTACAATCAAGCTCAGGACAGAGAGGGGCCTGCTCTAAGAAATTATTGACCTTAGTATTAGGAATGCAGTGTCAGGGAAATAGAGAAGTCAGTTTTGACACTAGGTGATGTCATACTTCAATATGGCTCCATGATAAATGTATAGACCATACAGCCAATAGAAATGATGCATGTGACAAACCAATGGAAAGTATGTAATCTATAACTATGTGTTATCCTAGGCTACTAAACTAAAGTATATAAGTGCCATGACGGCTGGCATAACAGAGAGAGGATGGATCCATGAACAGAAGCTGGACACTTTGTATGTATGTTATCCTTTTAGCCTAATGTGCTGTACTTTGTTGTTTCATGTAAGCTGCCTTTTGCTTATTGATAATAAACCGATATTATATACAGCAATTGGGTCATTGCGAGGTCAGTTTATGAAAAGATCTGTAGCCTGTATTTTCCATAGTAACCAATTTAATTTAGATCATAGGTTCCCAACCTTTTTGAATCAGAGCCCACTTTTCAGTGAATGATTGGATAGTGCCCCCTTGGGTAAACTATATTGTACATACAATATATTGAAAAACAAAGAAAATATTTAAAATTATTTTATTAGGAGATAATAACAATATTGATGTATTGCTCACAGTATGATTATAAAATATGTTATTTAAAAAAATGAATTTAATATTATTAGTGAGAGAACTGAGCTTAATGTGATGAAACTTCTATCTAGTGTCTGCTCCTTCCTCTCTCTCTCCACTTCCCTTCAGAGTCTGCTTCCCTCTCTCTTCCCTCCTCATTTCCCTTCAGCATCTGATACCCTTCTCCCCACTCTCTCCATTTACCTTCAGTGCCACTCAACCTTTTCCCCTCATTGGGCCACCTTCCTCCCTTCCCCTTACCTTCACGGGTGCTCTTCATAGTTTTTTCTTTCTGAGGTGTCTGGACATGGCAATGTTCTCACCAAGTCCCACGCGACTGCCCTAAAACTTCTCCTCTGACACATTTCCTATTTCCGCCTTGGTGGCTTGCATCAGAGGAGAAGCTTTGGGGCAGTCACATTGGACTTGGTGAGAACTTTGCCATGGCGGCAAAAAGTTGAAGCATCAAAAGTTGAAGAATCAAAACAAAGACGACAGTGCTGCCATTAGTGGCCATTGGATTTGCCAATTGCTCAAGGAGGTTGCAGCTGGTTCTCAATGCCCCTCAATATGACTTGGACACAAAATGCCCCCCTTAGACTTCTCAGCGCCCACCGGTGGGCGGTAGCACCACCGTTGGCAACCACTGATCTAGATGGAGGCAGAAAATAAATTAAGAAGGAAGACCAGGGAAGAAAGAGGAGAGATACCAGATCTGGGGGGAGAAATGGGGAAAGGAGACAGAGATACCAGATCTGAAGGGAGGAAATGAGAAGAGAGAGAGACACTAAAAACCACGTGGGGGGGGGGGAGAGGAGATAGAGATGCCAGACCATGGGAGGTGCAGAGGGAAGAAGAAGGATGCCAGACCAGTGGGGGGGGGAGGAAGAAGGGAAGGAGAGATGGGAGGGAAGGAGACAGAGATGCCAGACGATGGGGGAAGGAGCAGAGGGAAGAAGATAGATGCCAGACCAATATCAGGGGGAGAGATGGGAGGGGAAAGCAGACAGTTTCTGGAAGGGGCATAGAAAGGGAGTAGATGCCATACAGAAGAGGCAGAGAGAGGGCAGACAGTAGATGGAAGGAAGAAAATGACGAGAAGATAAGGAAAGCAGAAACCAAACAACAAAAGATAGAAAAAATGTTTTGTTTATTTGTTTTTTGTTTTGCTTTAGGATAATGTACTATTGTAGCTGTGTTGATAAATGTTTATAAACAGAAAACGGAAATAAGGTGATCCTTTTATTGGACTAATTTTAATGCATTTTGACTAGCTTTCAGAGACCAAATCCCCCTTGTTCAGGTTAGGACAGGATACTGCAACAGCAGTATATTTTACGGACCTGAGGAAAGAGATTTTGACCTATGAAAGCTAAGTGAAAAATGTATTAGTCCAATAAAATGGTATTATCTTATTTTCCATTTTTTTTATTTTATCTTTATTTGTTAATTTGTAAAGTGATTTGTTATTTCTCTTTTCTCAAATATACATCTGCTATCTTTATATTTTGTACAATATTAGGGGACATGCATCACTGTTTCTGTGATGTTGCACTGTATGCAGAGTCCGACTTTTGGTGGTTCAGTTTAACTTTGGTCTACATATTTCTATTTTTAGTTTGTGATTACTTATTCCATACTGGGCGAGAGTGTTTCTGTGTGTACGAAAGACATGGGGCTCCTTTTACTAAGCTGCAGTAGAATTTTTAGTGCACGCAGGATTTTAGCATGCGTTAAACCTGCGCTATGCAGCTAGAACTAATGCCAGCTCAATGTAATTCAGCGTGAGCTAAAACCGCTATCGCAGCTTAGTAAAAGGAGTCCATGGTTTTTGTTAGCATCGACTGTAAAGGATTGATCTATTCTAATCTGGCTTGTTTGTTTTACATTGGGTGTACTGATATTCTAGTGCTCACTGCAGTGTGTAAGATGCTGCCTTTTCCTAGGTACATTCATATATGACTTGTGGATTATTACCAAAAATCATTTTCTTCATATAGAGGAGGGGATGTTAAAAAATGATCATCCCTAGGTGTCATATATGCTAGGTATGCCACTGGTTGAATATGTTAGCTTTGGGATGTGTGCATCACAAATCTTTGCATTGTGTTCAATGGCTTACCAGATGGGGGAGTGAGGGTGGGCAGTGGCCCTGAGCCCAAAGTAGGTGGGCACTAAATTTTCTTCCTACCATGCTCCATGCCTCCTAGACCAAATGCAAAAGATACAGCATGCACAACCACACACTGTTTTAATGTGGCCATGCATCGTTCCTGAATCTGCAACAGGAGAAGTGTAGGAGGCTATGCCACTGGAAATACTGCTCAGTGACATCAAATGAAGCCGCAACCGCGCTCTTAAGTACAAGTCATACTTAAGTCAGGCATCTGTAACTTGGGGATTACCTATACCTAAATTGGTGGGTTTTCTTAAGCCCTGCCAAAACTCTTCAAACTTTGCACCTAGTGGCGCCTTGATATGGGGGAAAATTGTCATCAGATCTATTTTTAACTGACACTCTGAATGGTTGATCATAGGGTTCCAAGTCTAACTGACACTTTAGACCTGGAACCCTATGATCAACCATTCGGATTGAACAAGATTTTATTTCTTTGCTGGCACCTACCAGCTAATTAATTGTTTTTTAATAACCTTTTCAATTATTGGTGCCAATTAATTGGCTTAATTGGCATCTATAATTGAAAGGGTTATAAAAAAAACAATTAATTAGCTGTTAAGTGCCTAACTCAGTAGGCACCTACCACTTCAAGGCATGTGTCTACACCGAGGCACCTACCAGCAAGTAGGTGTGGTTAGGGGCAGATTCAAGGCAGATTGTGGGTGTGGTTTCACGGAGGCACACTCATTTAGGCAAGAAAACCTTGGCTTAAATGGTAGTACACTTAAGTATTCAACATCTATTGGAGCCTAAGAACACTTAAGTGCCACTAGACCTGATTCTATAAATGGTACCTAGAAGATAATTGATAATCGTGTTCAAAGGCACCTAGAAGTTAGATGCCATTTATAGAATCAGACCTTTTTGTTTACATGCTTTCTTTGATAATAGATAAATCTCCAGTTGCTAGAATTAATTTTATGTAATTTCAAAACAAATATATATGTCCAAGAGTTAACATATTACAAATGTTTATGTCCAAGAGTTAACATATTACTTTCATTAAACAAGCAACTAGTGACTGAAATATATTACTTTTTCCTTGCATTAACTAGTAACTTTAATATATTATTTTTACAAATAAGCTTTTTACAAATAACTCTGCCTTCTCTCCCTCAGGCATCTGATAGTTCAGCAGATTCCCTCACAAACATTTTCTTCAAATTTATATGGAAAGCATTTTATTATCAAAATTTGCCTCCACATTTAGCTTCTTTTTAAATTATCTCTTGGCTTGTCTTATTATTTTTTTTACAACATGCCATGGAAAGGGGAAGAGGCTCCAGCTATTCATGATATAGTGCAACTCAGAAAAATTAATAAACAAATGTAAGAGATAATCGTGCACCTCAGTCAACAGCGCAAGTATTTGATCTGCTTACTTTGGAAAATGGACCTTTATATTTAGTCAACGTATAATGTTCCATAACAGTTTTTGAAAAACACTGAGACTGATTTCATTAAGAAAGTAATCTTCCCATCTACAAGTTTCACTACATTGTCAACTGATTTTAAAATATTTGAATTATTTGTACTTCCCATAACACTTCTATTGCAATTATTTGAGGTTTCAGGAAGAGAATGTGCAGATCTACAGTCAAGACTCTTACAAGCTTTAACGGCAAAATGCTAACTTCTATAAAAATCACTAAATGAATATCTGAATAGCCATAACATCGCTGCTGAAGAAATAATAGCTACAACCTGCTTAAACACAGACTTTAAGAAAATTCTATTTTCTTTACCTAAGCCAGTCCTTAAATAGTAAGTAAAGCCCATTTGCCTGATATCCCTTTAATGAAAAACTTTCCAAACAAGAAGGTAAGCAATACTCTTCTCAACATGTTGATAATAATATTAGAGAACCAGATGTTTCTGCGAGTTTCATTAGAGTATGCAAAAGTTGAAAGGGAAGCCACGATCTTTCCACTACAGAAAATTCTAAAGTTCAGCAGTGTCGGATGATAGCATAAAATTCAGTTTTTGAGTTAAAAGTGCACAACACTGTTGCATAGACACAGAGAAGAATAAGACACATGTATTTAAAAAAACAAACCCACCACAAGCCATTCATTTAATGCTAAGAAAATATTTGATGTGGATCATAAAAGCTCAGAGTCATACCTATGTCATCCTCTCCTGTCACCTTTGAAACTATATCCTTGCTGCAGTCTCCAATAGCAACCATGACGTCAAGCAGTCAGATAGGTTGCACCTACTCTAACCCATATGCCACATCTATCTTTTTTTTTCCCTCAGTGCAATATGTAAACTTGCACAGAGTATAATAGAAAAATGAATGTCATATTCTGACATGCTTGTTCACAATAGGATAAACAAGTAACGGCAGACAGAGCAGAAGGGTTTTCACAGTCCCTGTTCACTGAATATAGAAGTAATGGGCAGATTATATCAGGTGTTGACAAGTAAGTAACAGATGCTTTATGGGCAGGTATTCTTTTTCCGTACGGGTGATGTATTCTACACAATTCTACAGAGAATAATAGCCAATGAAGGAAACACACTCCTAAAGATAATGTTAACTAAGTACATTTTACTTTTTTTTTTATACAGCACATCTTTATTCATTTTCAAACTAAAAACAATGCATAAAAGGGTAAATTTTCAAATTATTTGAAAAATAGCACTTGCATCCCACTATAAAATACATAAGAATAATTTTCACCCCCTCCCACCCCTGACTTCAATATATTTAAGATACCCATACAATAATACTAACAACTCATAAATAAACCAGTCCCTATACATTATCCTTCTCCCTCCCACCCCACCCCCCTTCCCTGGATGTAAAAAGTATAGCCAAAAGTAAAGGGGAAAAAACAATCAATTAGAATCAATAAAAATGGTCAATGGACCCCATGTCAGATTAAACCACTTAATATTACCCCTTTGTTCAGACATCATTTTCTTGTAACGATAACTCAAGCATATCAAATTCCACCAAAAAGTGAAATTTAAGCGGTCACAATTCTTCCAGTTTTCCATAATGATATGGAAGGCTACCCCAGTTATTATGCCCAATAACCTGTTTTTATGCCTGTCTACTGAAGAAGTAGGAGATAACAGCGTCACACATAATACCGCTTCATATGACAGCAGAACCATAGTCTCCAGAATCAGAGTAATATGTCCCCATATAGATCTCCAAAAACTGAGTATCAAAGGACAATAGAACAATAGATGATCCAGTATCCCTATATCGAAATGAGAGTGCCAGCATCTATTTGCAAACGAACAGGAATCCAAAAACTTCTATGCAACAAAAAAAAAATAACAGGTTTGTCTCATAGATGCTGAAGCTGTACACCTCATCCTCCAAGACCAAATCCATGGCCATTGAGTAGCAGAAATCTGCTGCTTAATCTCAATGCTCCAAATATCTCTCAAACTTGTTTTTGGTTTCTTATTCATATAACCAGATATTAATTTATACCACTGGGCAGCCTGATGCCCTAGGAAATCTGTCTGAAAGGATAGGACTGGCAAGCTATACTGATTTTTTAGATTTCGCCAATCAGGGAGCCCCTTCTGAATGGCTTGCTTCAACTGTAACCACTTATAAATTTGAGACTTTGAAATACAGAATTATTGTTGCAGTCGTGAAAAATCAAACTTTTTCCCATTAGACATCAACCAACGTACGTATGCCTGCCTGCATCCAATTTTTCCAGACGATCTTAGACTCTCCAATTTGAATCTTGGAGTTCAACCATAAGGATTGACACGTGGTCTTTCCTACTGGAATATCTGTTAAGTTGTTAATAAATTTTAAGATGTTCCATGTGGCAAATAAGATACTATTGTCCTTATAAATTCTGGGTAATTTGATACTCACCATATGACTTAATCTGTAATGAGGACATAAGTTGCCATTATAAGTAAAGCCAATCAGGGGGATGTTCCATGAGCTCAGGAAGGATCCAATACATACCCTGACACAGTATATAGGCCTGATGATACCTATAAAAATTTGGAAAATTTACCCCACTGGCCACAATTGTTTTTTGTAAAGATACTAAGGCAATTCTAGCAGTTTTACCCAGCCAAATAAATTTAGTAAGAATACTATTTAATTTCTTATAAAAGGACCCCTGAAAATAAACTGGCAACATACCCATTTGGTAGCAAATTACAGGCAAAATCATCATCTTGACAGTTTGGACTCTCCCCTACCAAGAAAGATTTAAGTACATTTTAAATACCAGATCTGTAGGCACAATAGACAAAACAAACACCATCCTTTAGAGGAGGTGCAAAAGCTGACAGGGGATTTTTTTGTTTTTTATGAGTTTTTTCACAACTATAACTTGAATTATACAGAAAGCACAAGAGATAAAACAGAAATAAAAGCATGGAAAACAATATACACAATAAATATTCCCATCAAAATTAACCCATAATACTAGAGGGCCTAAGGAAATAAAGGAAAAAAACATGGAGGGACATTTTTGAAAAGTCATCCAAGTCCAAATTAGGATGTTTTGTCGATAATGTTTTTAAAAAAATGTCCATCTGCCAACCATTTTTAAACAAGGCCTCACATCACACTGAGGGCTCTTTTTACTAAGCTGCAATAGTGTTTTTAGCGCATGCAGGATTTTAGCGTGCGCTAAACTCGTGCTACGTGGCTAGAACTAACGCCAGCTCAATGCTGGCGTTAAGGTCTAGCATGCGTGGCAATTCAGCGCTATCACAGCTTAATAAAAGGAGCCCTGAGTGCAGCATGAGGCCTTGTTGCAAGGAGTTGAACAGATTTGCATGCTTTATCCTATCTCAAGAAGACATTTGAATGCTTGAGTGTTTGGAAAGCCACTGGTAGATGACTTCACCAAAGTGTACAGTACATGATCAGGCAGGAGGGAGCCAAACCCCACCTGCCCAGGCGGACCCCCTACCCCCCACCACCACTAAAATACGGGCAGGAGGGATCCCAGACCCACCTGCCCTCAAATCAACCCCCCCACGACCAACCCCCTGAACCCCCGATTGGCCCCCCCGCCGACCCGCGACCGCCCCCATACCTTGACATCGTTGGCCGGATGGATGGGTGCCAAGACCGCCTGTCCAGCTGGCCGGCCAGTTCAGGAATGGGGCCGGATTGGCCCAGGTGGCTCAAACCCCGTCCACTGGGGCCTGAGGCACCTGGGCAGACCAAAATAGGCCCAGGAGCTTTAGGCTCCTCCTGTGGACGGGGCCTTAAGCACATGGGCTGGGTTGGGACCATGTGCTTAAGGCCCCGCCCACAGGAGGGGCCTAGGGCTCCTGCGCCTATTCTAGTTGGCCCAGGCACCTCAAGCCCACCTGTGGGCGGGGTTTGAGCCACCTGGGCCAATCTGGCCCCATTCCTGAGCTGGTTGGCGGGGGGGGGGCCGATCGGGGGTTCGGGAAGGCAGTCGTGGGGGGGGGGTTGAGTCGAGGGCAGGAGGGCCTGGGATCCCTCCTGCCCGATATTGTAGGGGGTGGGGGGTCGCTTGGCCAGGAGGGCTTGGGCTCCCTCCTGGCCAGATTGTGGGAGGGGGAGGGTGGTTGGAAATCGCAGGGCCAGGAGGGATTGGATTCCCTCCTGGCTGGATCATGGAGGGGGACTCGGCGGGGGGTGGGGGGGTTTGGGGATCGAGAGGCAAGAGGGCTTGGGCTCCCTCTTGCCCCGATGTCGTCGAGGGGGGGGGGGATTCTGTAACCGGTGTTGTTTTTGACAGACACCGGTTACAGAATCCAGCTTTTAGGCAAAGGACTGGCTCCTCCTTCGCCTAAAAGCCCTTGGTTTAGACGTTTGGGGCTTAGGCTTTTTTTAGGTTGATTATATGGTATAAGTTTAGACCTAGTGGTGGTCTGGGCGTTTAAACAGCTGAACGTAGAGGCAGGCCATTATCAAAAAATACCTCCATTTGGATGTTTTTTTTGATAATGGACATTTTCCCTGCTTCTACTTTCAACGTTTAAGGCCTTAGACCAAAGGGGGACTTAGACTTATTTTTTATTATTATTATGCCCTTCTATGTGCCCAATTTTCAAAATTATGTAATCTAGCAGCAGAGGCTTCCATCCAGTTGTATAACCCAAGTTGGCCAATGATTTTCAGTGGCATTTTACCAGGCAGTGCTGCTAGATATCAGTTCTGATTGCCTTCATCACTGTCTGGACAGTGCATGGGCAGTCCAGGGCAAAGTTTGGGTACTTGGATGCAGTGGCGTAGTAAGGAGGGGCAGACTGCTTCATGTGCTATCTTAGTGGGGTCACTGACACCTCTCTGCCCCCCCCCCCCCCCATCCCCAATGCTATACTCATGCCCTGTCTTCCCCACTCCCACCTCTACCTCTTTAAATCTTCACCAGCACAATCAACTTTTCCAGCCTGCTGCTTGCACCAGCCTGGCTCCCCTCTGAAATCACTTCCAGGTCACTGGGCCAGGAAGTGATGTCAGAGAAGTAATTTGGGAAAGCCAGCACCGGCATGAGCAGCATGCCAGAGAAATTGCTCACATTGGCAAAGATTTAAAGAGTTACAGGGAAAGGGAGGTCATGAGAGCAGCATGGGGGCCGCAGAAGGCACAGGGGGTGGAGAGGAGAGCACAGGAGCCTCCAACCCTCAGTACACCACTGCTTGGATATGTGACCCAATAACCCTTTCCTTTCCTCCTATTCTATCACTTGCTATGGTTCTTTTCCTCAGAGTTTGGAATTTATCATTTTAAACAATGAAAGCTTCTCACAAAGAGTTACCTATGGTTTGGTAGAGAAAAATACAGTAAATTAAAACTTGAACTTGAAACTAGAAATGGGAGTTATGCAGGCACCAGTGATGTGCCAGCACTTGCATACATAACCAGGCAAGCTGGATCACAGGAAAGGCAGTCATACTTTACCCAGTTGGGTATGGAGGAATGGCACTGAATATTGGCCACGCCCACATAACTTCCAGGTGAGGCCACAGACCCAAAAAAAATCAATGCCAGAGCCCTGATATGGCCCAGCATTGAATATCCAGATCTAATATAGCCTATACCTCTGGCTGAATATTGAATCATATGATCATAAGAACATAAGAATAGTCTTACTGGGTCAGACCAATGGTCCATCAAGCCCAACAGCCCGTTCTCACAGTGGCCAATCTGGGTCACTAATACCTGGTCAAAACCCAAGGAGTAGCAACATTCTATGCTACTGATCCAGGGCAAGCAATAGGCTTCCCCCATGTCTTAATATACCCCACCCCACCCCCTACCCCACCCCCAATTCTATCCAAACTACATCCCAGAACATGCCCACATTCTTGGCTTATAAAAGTACAGTATGTGCCTTCTTGGCACCTGCTTTCTGTTACCCACATATAATCCATGGGGTAATTTTATCTTTTCACTAGTGGTTGTAAGCCAGCTGTTTTTGCTTTGCTAGTGAACTGTTTCATTGAAGCTGATCTCTGATATTTTAGTTGTTTCATTAGGAAAGTAATTTTATCTTTGGCATAAAGCGTATGGAGACAGACTTATAGACCACAAAATGCATTCACTCTGGAAGAAATGTGGGAGGGAGAGGAAAATGATAGAGATGTTAAAATATCTCTGTGGCATTAACGTACAGGAGTCAAACCTTTTTCTAATGAAGGAAAACCCCTGAATGAGAAAGCATGAATGAAGTTAAGAGGTGGAAAATTATTCCTAAGCCTAAGGAAATACATTTTTACAGAAAGGGTGGAATACAGTAGTCTCCTGGTAGAGGTGGTAGATGCAAAGATCATGTCTGAATTCAAGAGAACTTGAGAGAGGTACATGAAATTTTTCAGAGAGAGAAGATAGCGGATAATATGAATAGGCAGACTGGATGGACCATTTGGCTTTTATCTGCCATCATGTTTCTATTGTGTGTTTCTATAAAAGTGTTTTAGCTCCATAAAGCAGTGTTTTAACATGCAGAAAAGTTTATAAAATTGTCCATATTTGTGAGTTTTTATGATACTCAAATTAGCTGTGTTCCACCTGATCCCGAAAAGGTAATAATTTCTTTCTGTCTATAATTCTAAAGGAAGGTTATTTGACCACATTCTGTTAAGATACTGTTTTATGAATCAACTAGTAACATCATGTAATGTGATCCAACTTATTAAATTCGAGAAGGACACAGTACTACTCGAAGGGGTCGAGAGAAGAGCGACTAAAATGGTTAAGAGGCTGGAGGAGTTGCCGTACAGTGAGAGATTAGAAAAACTGGGTATCTTCTCCCTTGAAAAGAGGAGACTGAGAGGGGACATGATCGAAACATTCAAGATAATGAAGGGAATAGACTTAGTAGATAAAGACAGGTTGTTCACCCTCTACAAGGCAGAAAGAACGAGAAGGCACTCTCTAAAGTTAAAAGGGGATAGATTCCGTACAAACATAAGGAAGTTCTTCTTTACCCAGAGAGTGGTAGAAAACTGGAACGCTCTTCCGGAGGCTGTTATAGGGGAAAACACCCTCCAGGGTTTCAAGACAAAGTTAAACAAGTTCCTGCTGAACCAGAACATACGCAAGTAAGGCTAGTCTCAGTTAGGGCACTGGTCTTTGACCTAAGGGCCGCCGCGTGAGCGGACTGCTGGGCACGATGGACCACTGGTCTGACCCAGCAGCGGCTATTCTTATGTTCTTATGTACCATTTTGGCTTGATTCCCAAAGTACATCATCCATATGGCTAAATTGCTAGTATTTTAAGCCATTTTTTAAATTATTTATGTTGATTCAAATATAGCTAGACAGCTAACCTAAGCACTTTTCAACAATCACATTTACACAATTATGTTATTGAAGAAAAAGCTTTTTGTTTATAGTACCAATTACAATAATAAAGCTGCCAAACTAAGCCAAGAGACCTCTTACTAAATCATTTATTTTGCAGCGTGTGACAATAATTATAAAGGTTTTCCATGCATTATTTACATGAGTTTTCTATAACACATAACATACAATGCACACAAACTTGAGAACACATTATGGTTATACAACTGAAAACAAAAGAGTGGCACTGACAGATGGTAAAAGCATTGTCTGACAAAAGCAAGTTTACATTTCGTAAGCTCCAATCAATGTATTACTTTTTTTTTTAGCTAATATTTTTAACTTTCCAGAGCACTTCAGAATAATCTGTTTTAAAGTGGTAGTGCTAACACAGATGTGCATGTATGAATATACCTATCTCTCTCTTTTTATGTGAATGTATATATTGTGATAACCTGAAGTGGACTCCTCAGTGTAAAAGGCCTAGTTGTTTTAGGATAGGTATAGAACCTTTGAGAATAACATCTGGCCTGACCCCAGGAAATGAGTGGTTTATATTAGAGAATGACACGGGAACAAATTTTTCCCCGTCCCCCCGGGAACTCTTTTTCCTGCCCCTGCTCTGTTCCTGCAAGTTCTGTCCTCGTCTGCACAAGCCTCAAACACTTTAAAATCATAAGTAGCAACATTCTAGAGCTCAGACTGTGGTATCATAATGCCTTATTCCACCAATGCCTAAGCTCTGTCCTCATCTGCACAAGCCTCAAACACTTTAAAATCATAAGTGTTCGAGGCTTGTGTGGTTAAGGCGGAGCTTACAGGAATAGGGCATGGACAGGGACAAAACTCATGGGAACAGGACAGGGAAATTGTCCCCATGTCTTTCTCTAGTTTACATTCCTCAGGATCTCTCGTGTAAGATAAATGTCATTCATTAGGTATGGGACGTGGTTCTGTCAAGGCCCAGTTTTATAAATAATTTTGTATTTGCACATTTGTGTCTTATTATTATAGACCTTTACAGTATCAACAGGTTCTTGGTGAAGGAGAAATCTTCAAATGGTATCTCTGAGACCCATTCTTACCATGTTGAACAGAGCCAAATGGATTTGCTCTCTAGATCTCAAATAAGCATATATACACATTTCCTGCTCACAGGAAGTATCTTCACTTTTCATATGGAACCCGGCACTTCCAGTATAGGGTTCTACCCTTCAGCCTAGCTTCAGCTCAAGTGTTCATAAAGTACTTAGTAGTAATACCAAGTTGATCAAAACATCATCACAGCAGTTTGCTCAGGTTGCAAACAATTCAGTCATTCATCTTCTTGAGTTCCTTGAATTTGTCATCAATTACCCAAAGCACTCAGACTTTAGAGTTCATAGGAACTCAGATGGACACTGTGAAAGGCTGTGCTTTTCTCCCACAACAGAGCGCACAGTCTAATCCAATTTTGTTCCAAAATTATGGATCGAAACAGATGCTCCGGCCAGTGGCGTACCTAGGGTATGTGGCACCCGGGGCCCATCATTTTTTGACACCCCCCCATTTAAAAAAATATTTTTTGTAATGACCATGAAACGGAATAAATGGTCAGAATAGAAACAGGCAGTGAAAATTTTCTTATATTCCAAACATAACATAACATAAATTATGTCTGAATTGTCATGACATCAGAAGTACATATGGAGTAGTTGCAGGTGATGCTTGGGACAGTTCTGATTGTGTTAGTTCGGTTTTATGTGTTTTTTGAATAGAAGGGTTTTTATTTCTTTTTGAAGGTTTTGCAGTCTGTGGTCGATGTCAATTGGTTGTAGAGTTGGGGGTCGAGTGTTGCAGCTCGAATGGCTAGGAGGAGGTTGTCGAACAGTTTTTTTCTTTTGACGTTTTTAGTTGGAGGGTGTGTGAATGGTGCGTGAGTTCTCCTATGTCTGTTTGAAGTGGATTGAATTATTTAGCTGAAGAAATTAGTTACCCCCTCATCCCACACATTCTCTTCCATTTTTGTTCCCATTATAAAAAACACTGATAAGTTCCCAGAAAAAAAATACATTAAAATAAGAAGTGAAAACAAAGGCCCCTACAGATGAGAACATAACATAAGAATAGCCTAACTGGGTCAGACCAATGGTCCATCATGCCCAGTAGCCCATTCTCATGGTAGCCAATCCAGGATACTAATACCTGGTCAAAACCCAAAGAGTAGCAACATTCCATGCTACCGATCCAGGGCAAGCAGACACTTCCCCCATGTCTTAATAACAGATTATGGACTTTTCCTCCAGGAATTTGTCCAAATCTTTCTTAAAACCAGCTACACTATCTGCTTTTACCATAACTTCTGGCCACTTCATTTTTAAGTTTAGATCTTTCCTTTCAAACAGAGACCTTGCTAGATGTCAAATACAGCACAAGGTAACTTCACATGGACTTAGTTGTGCAGGAAATGTGAATCTCCTCATACACCCACCATATAGTGCAAAAATGTGCAAAGATCTGTTTTTTTCTTTCGATCACTACATAGCCTAATGCCACACAAGCAGCGCTGTTACAAACATATTCTGTAGGTCAATGCTAAGGATAACAAAGTTTCTTTCCTTGGACCAGAAGGAGATACTGATAAACCACTGGAAGAGATCCCAACACAACACCCAAAGACCCACTCAGTGTGTGAACCAGTTGAGTGGAGTGGACTAACTGGGGGGTGGAAATGGGCCCGGAGTTTGCTCAGCAGAATTTCCCAGACCACCTCTTCCTCTCAACACATTGACACGCTGCCACCACCACCACTAGAAACACCTCACTGGGTAGGCCAGCTCTGCTATAAACTTTATAAAACACATTATTATATTTTCTTATAAAGCACATATTTTAACTGAACTCTCTGACATCCTCAGCCTTTCCATTCACAAAAATAGAAGGAAGAAAAGTTCCCATTTCCTGCTGTTTCATGTCCCCGGCCTATACAATATTTTTTTTCTGCAGACCCTTCAAAAGTCTGACCAAATCCTCGTTTCACTTGCATTATAAAGTACTGAGGATGCCATCTCTCCCCAATCCCAGGTCCTAAAGTCTAAGACAGTAGCGCAAACTAATGCTGCCAGATTCAGGAAAAAAAAATTTTGATTCAATTCAGCCTATTGAATTGGTTTTTCAATTCGATTTTCCTGCCCAGTTGGGTGATTTTTTTCAAAACTCCTGGTGGGTTTTATAGCTTTTTCACCCCCTTTGGCTTTTCCTAACCACACTGGTGCTGTGGTGTAAATAAAATAAAGAAACAAAAAGGACTTTTCCTCTCTCTGTTAAATCCTAGCTCACGTTTGCAGTCCAACACCAGCTCTGTCAGGATACACATTTCAAATCTGACATATTATAATCACAAAACAGAAAATAAAATTAATTTTTCTACCTTTTGTTGTCTGGTTATATTTCAAATCTTGTTGGTCCAAGGCTCTGGTTTTCTTCTGATAACTTGCTTGCCAGGGTCTCCTTCTTTCTTCTTTCTGCGTGCTAACCATCCATCTGCCAACTCTGTCCTCCCTTTCCATTTCCCTTCCCTCCCCAGGAAGTCTGGTATCTTTCCTTTTTTTCATCTCCCTCCACAGATCCACCTTTTCTTAACTACCCTTTCATCCGGCATCTCTCCCTCCTTCCCCACCACCCCAGAGTCCACCATCTCTCCCTTTCTTTTCCCAATTACCCTCCTATCCGGTATCTCTATTCCTCCTCCACACCATCCCTTGTGTCCAATTTCTCTCCCTTTCAGTTCCTTCCCTCCCTAAATCCCATGGTCCATCATTTCTCTCCCTCTCCTCTATTTTCAGACCCATTATTTCTTCATCCCCCCCATATGCACGTCTCTTTGAACACCCCCTTCCCTCCATGTACTTCTAAACCAGGGTCCCCCCCAAAGGCCTGTCCCCCCTTAAAGGCCTGTCCCACCCCCTTGTAGGCCTGTCCCCCCCCCTTGAAGGCCTGTCCCTCCCCCTTGTAGGCCTGTCCCCCACCTTGAAGACCTGCCTGTCCCCCCCCTTGAAGGTCTGCACCCCCCAGAAGGCCTGTCCCCCCCTTGAAGGCCTGTCCCCCCCTTGAAGGCCTGTCCCCCCCTTGTAGGCCTGTGTCCCCCCTTGTAGGCCTGCCTGCCTGCACCCCCCCAAGTCCTGCACCCCCCCTGAAGGCCTGCACCCCCCCTGAAGGCCTGTCCCACCCCCTTGTAGGCCTGCCCACCCCCTTGTAGGCCTGTCCCCCCTTGTAGACCTGTCCCCCCTTGAAGGCCTGCCTGCCCCCCCCTTGAAGGCCTGTCCCTCCCCCTTGAAGGTCTGCACCCCCCCCGAAGGCCTGTCCCCCCCCCCTTGAAGGCCTGCCTGCCTGTCACCCCCCTCCCCCTTGAATGCCTGCCTGCCTGCCCACCCGCCCCACCCCGAAGGACCGCTCGCCCCCCTGGCCTCCCCGCACCACCTATGAAGCAGCACTACCTATGCTCCCGGCCTTGCCGTTCAGTCCCCACCACCACCACCACCCCCGAAGGACCACTCGCCCCACTGACCTTCCTGCACCACCTATGAAGCAGCCGCAGCAGGATCGCGACGTCAGCTATCCCTGCGCTGCTTCCTGCACCGCGTTCCCGCCCCTCCTCTGACGTCAGAGGAGGGGCGGGACCGCGGCGCAGGAAGCAGCGCCCAAGCAGCTCAGGGATAGCTGACCTCGCGATCCTGCTGCTTGCTGCTTCACAGGTGGTGCAAGAAGGTCAGTGGGGCGAGCGGTCCTTCGGGGGTGTGGGGGGACTGAACAGCAAGGCCGGGAGCACCCCTTCAGGGCTGGCACCCGGGGCGGACCGCCCCTCCCGCGGTACGCCACTGGCTCCGGCATCTCAGTCACATAGCCTCAACAGTCCATGTAACTCCACATGTCCGTCTTCAGAATTCTCCAAGGGCCACTTTCCTTCCAATGATCTCAGGCCACTGGTTCCCCATCTGCTTGCATTCAAGTACACTGAGCCTTTGTCACTCTCTGCAGTGGTTGATAGACTCACTCAACCTCACTTAGTCTTCCATTCCGATCCCCTCAAAACCAAAATATTCTCACCAGAGATGCCTCTATGATGGGATGAGGAGCTCACCTGGATGGCCTTAACATACAAGGGATGTGAACTGTGCAAGAGACCAACCTTCATATAAATCTTCCGGAGTTACAGGCAATAGGGAATGCTTTCAGGAAATTCCAAGACTGCCTTCTATCAACAGGTAGTCCTAGTCTAAACAAACAACCAGTCTAAACCTGAACAAACCTGTCATTTCTTCTTCTATCATATCACTAAAATCTGACCTTTCCTTTCTGAGCACATTACCAAAACTCTTACCTACACTTTTATCACCTCTTGTCTAGATTACTGCAACTTGCTTCGAACAGGTCTTCCACTAAGCCATCTCTCCCCCCTTCAATCCATTCAATACGTGTTGCTTTGAGGCATAGAGGGATATGGGTGACTAAAATTACGCCAGGTATACACCTGGCTGGGCCTCCGTGTGTGCGGATCGCCGGACTTGATGGACCAAAGGTCTGATCCGGAGATGGCAGTTCTTATGTTCTTATGCTTTTAACTCCTAACTCCCATTCAGTTGTAAAGTACCCATGTCTGTTTAATCATTCCCTCCGTGAGAATTTCCCTAACCCCTATTAGTCCTGTTTGCCTGCTTTAATTAAATTGTAAGCTCTAATGAGCAGGAATTGTCTAGCATGCTATAAAAATGATAAGTAGTAGTAGATAACTGTGTTTGTTTTTATGTAAACAATATGACTGAGGCAGGCGAGGTGCCACCGAAACATGACTCTGTGTTCAGTCTTTTGTCTGAGCTTTTCAACAAATGAATATTGGGATTGCCATTTACCTTTGGGACTCAGTTTCATCTTCTTAGAGGTCTATTGTTTCATCCCTATTTTCTGTGATCGTTATATCTGCATAAGGGAGATCTTTTCCTTGTTGTATTTTGGGCTTCTGAATACACACAGACTGAATAGCCATTTTACAACCTTGAATGTCCAGTCTATGGATGTAGTTAAACTGCCACAAAAAATAAATAGAACCAAGGGAGGCTGTTAAATAAATCTATATCCACATAGCACAACCTCAAGAGTATAGGATAACAAGTCCAAGTTACTCTTAAGGGAGAAAAGACCTCAGTGTCTAATAGGGAAAATCAAAGCAACCCATATAGACAGGCTAGTTGCAAATATCACTTGCAGCCAGCAGGCACATCCTCGGTCAAAAACTCCCAAAAAGTTGAGGACACAATTTCACAGTGAATTTCAACAGTCTTAATTCTAAGTCTCAAAAAGTTTTCAAAAAAAACTTATCTGAAAATTGTTGTCTTCTCAATCAAATTGCAAACACAAGAACGTGATCCTGGAGCTTGGAAGCAGGAGAAAATCACTCCATAGGAGACAAACTCAGAGCATAGCAGCTACTAAATATCACCACTAGCATAATTCACTGTGAAATTGTGTCCTCAACTTTTTGGGAGTTTTTGACCGAGGATGTGTCTGCTGGCTGCAAGTGATATTTGCAACTAGACTGTCTATATGGGTTGCTTTGATTTTCCCTATTAGACACTGAGGTCTTTTCTCCCTTAAGAGTAACACTTGGACTTGTTATCCTATACTCTTGAGGTTGTGCTATGTGGATATAGATGTAGTTAAACTGCAACATGGATGTGATCTTGAATGCCTATGTTCTAGAATGAACCATCCCAATCACACAGGATTCATAATAAAAATGGTGAAATGTGAAGTGCTCAGACCCACAACCCTTTGATAATGTGAATCAAGCACAGGTTGCCGATTGGACCATCATGGCACTCCCACGGTCCAAAAACCACCCCAGAAGGTACTAAGATCACTATATTCTAATAATAATAACAACCAATTTATCTTTGATAACAGGCAGTTAGTCAATCTCCAGCAACACACTGCCCATTCATGACATAAAATACCAACCAGCTGTTTTGCCGACTACCCCTCAGCTCGAGTTTCACTTGTGTAATGCTTCGTCAGTAGGGATGTCACTAAAACATAAACAGACAAGCATATAACATAAAAAAAAGCAACTCTGACATTAAACCCAATTTTTGCAAATTAACTATCATAAATGATTTACTATATTCATGAATCAAAACTTCAACTTCTCAAATATTTTATCAGCTTCACCCGTGGAGGGACTGCCTTAGTTTGCTAAATATTTCCACTCGCTGAATGTCACCAACCTACTTTTAAATTACCTCACCTTTGATGTCATTATGACAGCGTGAAAGGCCATTGGTTAACCGGTCCCCCTTAGCAACTACTCTCATCCAATCCGGGGAAAAACTCCCACTAGATTTGAAACCATTTTATATCAGCATTCAATCATTTAGGCTGTAGGGTCTGTCAGGAACAAATGAACCTTTGCTCTTTAACCAGCAGGACTTGGGACACATCACCACCAAATTTGTCATGAAGTGGAAACGGTTTATTGATGATGTGTTTTTTATTTGGCAGGCTTCACAAGATCAATTGCAGATATTTATGAAGGAGTTGAACAACAGGGACTCCCTCACACCCTCATATCACCTAGTTCAAGAAAGCTGTGCACTCAAATTTGCAATGAATGCACAAATTTGCTCATGCAAATTATAGAGCAGTCAGTTGTGCATGTAACTTTAATAATGAGTTGATAATTAGTGTTAACAAGCAATGAACTATAATTGACTTTAATTGGCACTAATTAGCAGTTAAGCATATAACTGCCTTTAGTATTCTATAAGTTGCAAATTCAAATTCCAAAATGTGCAACTTTAAAAGATCGTGAAAATTCAAGGGGCATCATCAGGTCAGGAGCATGTCTGTCAATTACACACAAATTACAGAATACTTTCATTTTATGTATATAACTGCTTAAGGGGTCTTTTTATTAAGATATGCTAACCAATTTAGCATGCGCTAAGGCATCCATTATATCCTATGGGCATCTTAACATTTTTTCGCTTGCTAAGCTTTAGCGTGCACTAAATCATTTAGCACACCTTATAAAGGACCCCTAAATGAGGTGTGAACGTTTACACAAGTCATTGAACTGGTGTAAGTTCTTGCACCCAAAGCTACTGGTGTAAATGCGGATTTATCCTAGTATTCTATCATGGCAGCTGTGCTTACAACTGCTGTTTTAGAATTCATGCTTAGCGCACTTCATCATGGCATCTAATTATAGATGATCTATAGAGAATTACCCCTGTAGAGTACAAACACCATGAAGAAAATATGTTTTATTCAGTGCTCCCAGGAAGTATTGCCTGACATGGCCACATTTCGCCAACCAGGCTGCGTTATGGGCAAACAACCAGCTCGTGATACACAACTTCCACCAATCCTGAAAGAAATGATCCAGGGTCTGTTACAACAGACAATCAGCCAGTGGGGAATCAACAGTTGGTTGTATGCCCCTAATGCAACCTAGTAGGCAAAACGCAGCCAAGTTGGGTACTACTTCCTCGGAGCATTGAAAATACCTTCTCGTCGTATGGTCTGCTTCTTGTCTTGTTTATACGTTGGATCTATTAGACTGGCTGCCTTGTTGTTTCCCTACCCCATAGAGTACATGCGCACATTTACATCTTCTTTGGATCAGATATGTTTGTACATTACTGAGGATTATTGTGTGAATCTATATTATAAAGATATATGTTCCTCTAAAAAATACTGAAAAGAAGTAATCTCAAAATCATGTAGAAGATAATATAAATAAACCATTAGATACTGACAGAAAGTGCATCATCTATTATAAAATCAATTTGAATATGCTATATGTCAAGGCATCATTTTCATAGAACTCAGAGTTAAATTAGATAAATCTTTATAAATGGGAATGTTTGGAAACAGCCTCCCACTGGTGGGTCCAGGTGGGCCAGGGGCCAGCCAGCTTGGGCTCAGGCCCACCTATAATTTCATCTCCGTTGGTGTGTCTGGCAGGGATTCAGATTTGGGCAGCCACTGGCACTGTCCCAGAGCTGCCACTACTGCCTGATACAGGCCAACCCCTCCCTCCCTCACATGCTTAGTTTTCACATTTGTGCAAAACTTAGCATATGCATGGGAAGCTGGACGCTAATGGCAGCGGTTCCAGAACATTGCCGACAACTGCCCAACATGTAAACTTCTTTTGGTGGGGAGGAGGTCTTCGGCTGGCAGAGCTTGGAGATCCTCGCAAGCACAGGTATACCATTTACTCTGGGGGATGCGGGGGGAAAGAGAAAAGCAGAAATTAAATGTGGGTTTGTTTAGGAGGGCGGGTGGGGCAAGGAGAGGAGCAAAAATAAAAATTTAGGTTTGCTTTGGGGGCAGAACAAAAGACTTGCTGCTGCTGGGTCAGACCAGTGGTCCATCTTGCCCAGCAGTCCGCTCACGCGGTGGCCCTTAGGTCAAAGACCAGTGCCCTATTTGAGTCTAGTCTTACCTGCGTATGTTCTGAAGGATGTTTTCCCCTATAACAGCCTCTGGAAGAGCGTTCCAGATTTCTACCACTCTCTGGCTGAAGAAGAACTTCCTTACGTTTGTATGGAATCTTTTCCCTTCTAACTTTAGGGAGTGCCCTCTCGTTCTCTTCACCTTGGAGAGGGTGAATAATCTCTCTTTCTCTACTAAGTCAGTTCCCTTCAATATCTTGAATGATTCAATCATGTCCCCTCTCAATCTTCTCTTTTCAAGGGAGAAAAGGCCCAGTTTCTCTAGCCTCTCATTGTACGGAAACTACCCTAGTCCTTTTACCATTTTTGTCACTCTTCTTTGGACCCTTTCGAGTAGTACTATGTCCTTTTTCATGACCAGTGTTGGACGCAGTATTCCAGGTGGGGGAATATCATGGCCCGGTACAGCGGCATGATAACCTTCTCAGATCTGTTTGTGATCCCCTTCTTAATCATTCCTAGCATTCTGTTTGCCCTTTTCACCACTGCTGCACATTGTGCGGATAGTTTCATTGACTTGCCTATAAGTACTCCCAATTCTCTTTCCTGGGGGCTCTCTCCAAGTATAGCACTGGACATCCTGTATTCGTGCATATGATTTTTGTTACCGACATGCATCACCTTGCACTTATCCATGTTGAACCTCATTTCACATTTTGCAGCCCATTCCTCGAGCGTATTTATGCTTCTTTGTAGGTCTTCGCAATCCTTCTGTGTCCTCACAACTCTGAATAACTTTGTATCGTCCGCAAATTTAATCACCTCACTCGTCGTGCCAATTTCTAGGTCATTTATAAATATATTAAAGAGCACAGGCCTGAGCACCTAATCCTGCAGCATTCCACTTGTGATGCTTTTCCAGTTCCACCCCCACTCTGTTTCCTATCCACCAACCAGTTTTTAATCCACGTGAGTATATCACTCTCAATTCCATGGCTCACAATTTTTCGAAGTAGACATTCATGCAGAACCTTGTTGAACGCCTTCTGAAAATCTAGATATGCGATGCCGACCGGGTCACCCTTGTCTTTCTGCCCAGTTACTCCTTCAAAGAAGTGCAGTAAGTTTGTCAAGCAAGATCTTCCTTTGCTGAAGCCGTGCTGGCTGGTCCTCATCAGTTTGTGTCCATCAATCCCAGTAGCCCGTTCTTATGGTGGCCAATCCTGGTCATTTTTACTTGGCCAAAACCCAAAATGTAGCAATATTCCATGCTACCAATATAGGGCAAGCAATGGCTTCCCCATGTCTTTCTCAATAACAGACTATAGACTTTTCCTCCAGGCCCATCCTTAATCATCTGCCTGGCTATGCTACTGATCTGAGAAAGAAGAAGGGATTGCAGAACTTAGTAATTGATGTCAGTGGGCAGAATTGATACGCCATATGTTCTTTATCTGCCCCTGTTCTCCATGTTTCTATACAGAAGTGGTTGCCGTCATACATTATGATTTGTATTAGCATGGTCTATCAAAGCAATAATTAGCCTATTAAAACCTTTTTCTATTAAGAAGCTTAAGAAACACAATTTCAATATTGCTAAATTAAGTATATCCCTGGTTAATTTTATGTTTTCATCGCAATGGTAGAAAAGTATTAGGAAGCTATTATTTTGTCAGAGTTCTCATTTAGCAAAGCAGCTTCAATTTATTAACAGTGTAGGCTGTGCATGAATCAATATGTTTCATTGGGCAATGTGTCATTTGTTAATCGGATATTGATGAGATTATCGATGCGCAGCTAATTAATCTCAAACCCAGCATTAGCCTTCATATGTTTCCTTAATTATGTTCTTCATCTTAGTCTTCTGATTTTGGCACAAAGACGCTGGCTTGTAGACAGTGAGTGAGGCAAGCTGTCAGAGTATCTTTTTTTTTCTACATTTACAGTTGCTTGATAGGACAATTATTTTAAAGTTATAAACAGGCATCAAACAAATATTTAATAATTGACAAGAGACATATTAATTTGGCACACAGTTGTCTAAATTAGTTTTGTGTGCACCCATTCTAAATGTATTTTTGCTTAAAATTAACAAAAAAAAATTTGTATGCTTGTATTGTTTAAATATCTGTTCCATGCAGTGTCAATCAGATTATTGAATTTGTTCTTCAGTAATTATATCGCAGTATATATGAGATCTCAGTGCCAAGCAAAATAGTGGAAACAATTACAAAAAATAAAATTGTGGAACATGTAGACAAACATGATTTAATGAGACAGAGTCAGAATGGGTTCAGCCGAGGGAAGTTTTGCCTTACCAATTTGTTTGACTTCTTTGAATGTATGAATAAACATGTGGATAAAGGCGAGCCGGTTGATGTACTGTATCTAGATTTCTAGAAAGCTTTTGACAAATTCTGCATGAGAGGCTCCTGAGAAAAATTAAAGAGTCATGGGATAGGAGGCAAATGTTCAATTGTGGATTAAGAATTGGTTATCAGACAGAAAACCGAGTGTAGGGTTAAATGCCCATTTTTCTCAATGGAGGAGGGTAAATAATGGTGTGCCACAGGGATCTGTACTGGGACTGGTGCTATTTAACTTATTCATAAGTGATCTGGAAATTGGAACTACGAGTGAGGTGATTAAATTTGCAGATGACACTAAACTGTTCAAACCTGTTAAAACGCATGCGGAAAAACTGAAGGAAGATTTTTTTTTTTTTTTAACTTGAAATTTTATTGAGTTTTAGTGAAATACAAAAAGGAAAAAGGTGTACAAGGGTCATCACATTACTGAGGCATTCATCAATTCTCATTGGCTTCCAATCCAGGAAAGAATACAATTTAAATTCTACTGTATACTATTTAAAACTATAAATGGAGACAGCCCAACCTACCTAAACAACTGCCTCATCCAAACCACCTCTACCAGGCATCGAAAAACACACACCCCATTCACTTATCCCCCAATCAAAGAAGTAAAACGGAATAAACTATACAACGGACTACTGGCCACTCAGGCAGCGAAGATAGACAACCAAGTCTCCAACCTATTGACAACAACCCCAGACTACAAGATATTCAGAAAGGAAATAAAAACTATACTCTTCAAGAAATCCCTTAATAAAGCTTAATACCATGATAAAGCTTAACCCCCCTCTTACCATCCCCTCCCTAACCCCAGATCCTACTTTTCCCTCTCTTGGAAACCTTCTCTGATCTAACGTTGTAACCCTTCTTCCATAACTCTTTTTGTAATCCGCTTTGAACCGAAAGGTAATGGCGGAATAGAAATCTGTAATGTAATAAGAACAATCAAGGACAATCATATAAAGGCAATATCAAAGATCTTAAGAAACTGGAAGACCGGGCGTCCAAATGGCAGATGAAATTTAATGTGGACAAATGCAAAGTGATGCACATTGAGAAGAATAACCCAAATCACAGTTACAGATGCTAGGATCCACCTTGGAGGTCAGCGCCCAAGAAAAGCATCTGGGTATCATTGTAAACAATATGATGTGGCGGCCGACCAAAAAACAAACAAGATGCTAGGAATTATTAAAAAAGGGATGATTAACAAGACTAAGAATGTTATAATGTCTCTGTATTGCTCCATGGTGTGACCTCATCTGGAGTACTGTGATCAGTTCCGGTCTCCTTATCTCAAGAAAGATAGAGCAGCACTAGAAAAGGTTCAAAGAAGAGTGACCAAGATGATAAAGGGGATGGAACTTTCCCATTCATATGACTTGTTGGACCATGTCTCTGCAATAGCAACTACATCTAAGTCTTCTAACACTAGGGGTTGCAGCTCTAGAATTTTGTCACTTAGACTGTGAGCTTTTGTAATCTTTACTTTTTAGCTATACTGAACTCTGGTTTGTGTTCTGTATAGTTTTATACCTTCTATTTTCTTGCAGATGAGTGAGTTACTGAAATGATATCTTTGACAATTTTCTGTACTGACATCTTGCTTTTCAGGGTGGGGGGGGAGTACCATACCAGACTAATGCCTTTTGATTTGCCACCCCCATTGCCTAGCAGATAGGCGTTACAAAGGTATAGTCTGAGTGGAATATGGGCTTTTGAGAGACATAATCCATCACTGCAGCATAGTATTTTGCTTTTCCATATATATTGAGATCTTTTTTTGTTGCTATCACAATTAAACTTTTATTGGGTTTTCTAATGCTACATAAAAAGAAGTAAAAGGCAATTCTATAAACTGACACCTAAAGAGAAGTACCAATTCTGTGCATAAGGTACAGAATAATAGCACTTATGTGTGGAATTGGTGATACTAATTGACAATTATGTGTGCTAAGTGCTATTCTGTAACATACGAGGGGGTGTTGAAAAATTTTCAGCCCAACCCACCAACTCCCTAAATTCTGAGCATTATTTTGCCACTGTAGTCAAAAAGAATGTTATCTTATTTCGTCAAATGCCAATTTGCAGAGATGAAATTCTATGTTTTGATATTGTTTCGGATCATTGATTGAATCGTATCCACGTCATTCTCTTCTTGGTTGGGCTGGGACCTTTTCAGCACCCCCTCTTACATACCAACATTGCTTAGAGTTTAAATGTGAGGTGGCATAATCATTGGCAGAGCATGGGCATGCCTCTGTACAATGTGAGTAACTTACAGAGTATTATGAGATATGCGCATTTCAAGGCACTATAAAGAGCCAACAGAACTGCCATTGACTTGGTTTAACTGTTGCTGCCTAATTTTAGGTACAGCAATGCCAACTTATACTCATATTCTATAATGGCATAGAATCGGCACTAAGGTCCAGATTCTCTAAAGCAGGGGTAGGGAACTCCAGTCCTCGAGAGCCGTATTCCAGTCGGGTTTTTCAGGATTTCCCCAATGAATATGCATGAGATCTATTTGCATGCACTGTTTTCAATGCATATTCATTGGGGAAATCCTGAAAACCCGACTGGAATACGGCTCTTGAGGACCGGAGTTCCCTACCCCTGCTCTAAAGGGTGCCTAACTTAATTGGAAAAATAGCATATTGAAGAAAAAAAAATTGGGCAAAAGGTGCCTGCCCAAATCTATAAAAGGTAGGCACCTATCGCATGGCTCTTAGTGGCACCTAACGCCTAAAGTGGGCTTTTTTTTAATGGACGGAGCATGACTTAGGCACTGCTAAGCGCAATTCTCCAAAAACTTAGGCACCTGAAATGTAGGCCTTTAAAACCCTGGCCTGTATTTCTGGCGCTTAAGTTTTTCACATGGGTGCCGCTAGGTGCATTTCTGTAAATGGCATCTAAGTGTGACTGGCATGTGATTGGCACCATTTTTCTAGGCACCTACCAAGTTAGGCACATTTACAGAATCAGCCCCTTATGGCATCAGGGCATCTAAATATCATTGCCAATTCATAGAATTGCCACCATAAACTATTAAGAAGTACCGAAACATAAAAACCACAGCAAAATCAAAATGCAGCAGAGTGGACAAGTGCAACAAAGTGACAGGTTGAAATCTTTAGGACTGACTCCATAGAAACATAGAAAGATGACGGCAGAAAAGGGCTACAGCCCACCAAGTCTGCCCACTCTACTGACCCACCCCCTTACTAGGCCTCTGTAGGTATCCCACGTAGATGTCCCATTTATTCTTGAAGTCAAGCACGCTAGTGGCCTTGGTCACCTGCTCCGGAAGCTTGTTCCAGCGACCTACCACTCTTTCCGTGAAGAAGTACTTCCTGGCATCACCCTTAAATTTCCCTCCTCTGAGTTTGAGCGGATGCCCTCTAGTGGCCGAGGGTCCCCTGAGTAGGAAGATGTCATCTTCCACCTTGACATGACCTGTGATGTACTTAAACGTCTCTATCATGTCCCCTCTCTCCCTGCGTTCCTCCAGAGTGTAGAGCTGCAATTTGTTCAGTCTCTCTTCGTACGAGAGACCCTTGAGCCCCGAGATATTTCTAGTGGCCATCCGCTGAACCGACTCGACTCTAAGCACATCTTTGCGGTAATGTGGCCTCCAGAACTGCCCACAGTACTCCAGATGAGGTCTCACCATGGTTCTGTACAGTGGCATTATGACCTCAGGTTTCCTGCTGACGAAGCTTCTATTGATACATCCCATCATTTGTCTTGCCTTGGATGATGCTTTTTCTACCTGATTTGCAGCCTTCATGTCTGCACTGATGATCACTCCCAAGTCTCGTTCTATTGTCGTCCTAGCTAATGTTTCTCCATTTAAGGTGTAAGTTTCTACAGCGGGTTTTGAAGAACATTCAAAGGGTGTCTCCTAACATAACCCACTGGGAAATGCAATTGAAGATTGTTCTGAGACTTTATATTCCACCGGAACGTGCTGCCCGGATGGGAATTACGGCTTCTCATTCCTGCCCGAAATGCAGCCAGGCTCACGCTTCTTTGAGCCATATGTTTTGGACATGCCCCACAATTCAACAGTTCTGGAGTCACCTGGGACGCTATGTTACGTTGCTTTGGGGAAGGCGTTGGCTCCCACAACCGAGAGCGCTATTTGGTTTTTATAACATAGCCACGCCTAAACCCAGGGGAATGTCAGCTTTTATCACCAGAGTGCTTTTACTGGGGAAGAAAACTATCCTTATTAACTGGCTTTCGTCTGATCCTCCGACCTATGCACAATGGAGATCCCTGATGATAATTCATGCCACGCTGGAGCGGAGACTGGTGGGTGACTTGGAACATGGCCCGGGTCGTAGATTTTGTCAGACTTGGGAATGCTTTTGGCAGGACCTCACACCCCGAGCTCGTAGCAGACTTTTGAACATTTAAGGTTATCTCTCAACTTTTGGCATGGCTTTGGACTCCCGGGATGGGGGGGGGGGGGTGGGGGGGGGGGGTGGGGGGGGGAGGGGGGACATGTTTGTACTGTTACTTTTGATTGATGCTCTTTCTTGTTCTTGCCTGTTATACTTGAAATAATAAAAAAAAGCATTTGAACATAAGGTGTAAGTTTTGCACGGATTCCTGCTGCCGAGGTGCATGACCTTACATTTCTTAGCGTTGAAGCCCAACTGCCATGTCGAGGACCAGCTCTCCAACGCAAGTAGGTCCTGCGTCATATAATCCTGCACATTACTTTCCCTTACTGTATTACATATTTTGGCGTCATCGGCTAATAATGTTACTTTACCCTGAAGCCCTCGTGTCAAGTCCCTTATGAATATGTTAAAAAGCATATGCTCTATGATGAAGACCACTGGCCATTTTAGCAGTCTGGACTGACTTCACCTTGTTTATGTCTTTTTGAAGGTGTGTTCTCCTGAAGTTTACAAAGTGCTCCTAAAGAGGTCTCAACAGAGACTTATACAGAGGCACAATCACCTCCTTTTTCCTACAGACCATTCCTATCCATGTGCAGCCAAGCATCAGTCAGACTTTTGCCATCAACATTTATACCTTAAGAATATAAGAATAACCTTACTGAGCCAGTCTAATGATCCATCCAGCCCAGTATCCTGTCTTCATCGAGATATACTCCTATACTCAGAAGAAAAATAAAAGAAATTGTCCACTAAATTTGTATTAGACTGAAATCCTTTTGATTTGAGTTCAATCAGGAGTCATTCACATGTCTTTAATTATGAGTAAAAATTCTTTACATTAAAAAACTGAGTCATATATATCTAATTTCGAATGTCATAATCTACTATCTAATATATTATATTCCAAGAGCTTAAGCTTACGAAAAGTATGTGGGGATAGGAAGGAGGGATTCAAGATAATAACCATAGCTAATCTTCCTCTTGGATCATAACCTATTTTCTCTCATCCATTTAACACATGCCAAATGCTTGAAAAAGAATGAAGTACTCAGCTACACATCATTGAAGTCATATGAAAAAGCCTATTTTGTTAGTTTCCACAGCTGGCCAGTGTTTCTACAGACTTTTCTACGATTTCTTTTCCATCCTCTATAATAAAACCCTAAGCGCACATGTGCACTTAGGAGGGCGTGATCCCTGACAGCGTGGTGTGTGCTTCTGTGGCCGTATTCTATTTGTGGCGTGAGCAGCGGCTTGAGGCACGTGCGATGGCTTGTGACGGCTTGCGGCGCATGCAGCCATTTCAGCGGTGGTTTGACTCCTGCACTGCCGCTGCTGGGACGCCTCTTCTCACCCCGGACCAGCAAACGCAGCAGCCGCGGGGCATTTGCTAGGCCGGCCCACTTCGATAATGCGAGGTGGGCCGGCCTAGCAAAAGCCCCAAGGCTGCCTGGGCTAGCGGATGCTGGACAGGGGGAGCATGGAAGGGGTGGTGGTGGACAGCCGAGAAAAGAGAGAGAAAGAAAGAAAGACAGACAGACAGCGGCCAAGGAGAGAGAGACAAAGAAAGAAAGACAGACACTCACATCTATTCTAGCACCTGTTAATGTAACGGGCTTAAAGACTAGTAATATGAATAAAAGAATATTCAAAGGCTTAATTCTAATTCAAAGATTGGCTTTAATTCATTCCTCCCCACCCTCTCTTTTACTATACCCAAGAGTGCAGGCCAATAATCTTCCCGCCTTATTTGAATTTCCATAATACAATGCCTGTTGAGAGAATAAATCTTTTCTAATCAATCTAGAAGAAATCTCATTATACTTGCCTTTCAGTTTCAAGAGGTCTTGTAATGTAGAATATTCCCATTTATCAATTAATTTTGATTCTAATATCTTTATTTTTTGTTCCAAACCAGAAAATTGTTTTTTAATTTGTTTTTTAATATAAGCCGAAAATAAAATAATTTGACCTCTCATGGTTGCCTTAAAAGCATCCCATATCATTTCCATAGAGATATCCTCCGTATTATTAATTTGAAAATATTCATTCATTTTCAATTGTATTTCCTCCATAAAATTTGGTTCCACCAGCAATGTATTATCAAATCTCCATATAGGTCTACTATCCTTTTGATCAAGTATTTCAATTTTAATTCACACACCCCCATGATCAGACAAAATAATTGGATCTATGGAGGCTTGTGTTACTTGTTGAACTAATGTATTTGAAACAAATATATAGTCTATTCTTGAAAAAGATTTATGAACATGGGAGCAAAACGAAAATTCCTGATCATTAAAATGAAAAATTTGTCATGTGTGTGTATATATATATATATATAAATAAATGTTTTTTTTTATTTTAGATGAGGATTTTTTTTTTTTGTAGTTTATACCTTTAATTGGACTGCAAGAGTTTGGTGGTTATATCTCTGGCAAATTCTATCACATTAGGTGAGACAGAGTCTGGGAAGCATTTGTTTAGGAAAGAGAACTGGTCACTAGCCCTTCACTGCCTAGGGTAAAGCACTGTCTCTAATAAAAGGATCAGTGACATTCTGCAGATATAGCATGTTTCAACATCCATAGTCCATGTTCACTTAGCTTACACACTCATGGCATCGCCAACCAATGTAAAATTCTGACATAGGCAAACATGTAAACACATAAACACAGTGCTTGAACTCCTGGGATATGGAAATTAGCTCAGAATCTCTTTTATAGACTTCTACCTCTTATGCAAATTAGCTTCCTCTCTTTGGAAACACTGATACATCAAATTGGGGAGGGGGAGTGGGGGTCTCTTGCCAGCTTTCCTCTAATTAATCTTCAGTAAAAACCAGTATGACTATTTCTAAACAGGTATCAGGAGCTCAGTCCAATAACCTCTACTCTCTGGATAGTATAAAACAAACATGACTTAAACCATCCCATCTTCCAGTTTAAAGGAAACTTCAAAAATCCACTACTCAAGCCATTAAAGGAACTCACACAAAGGTTAGCAGTCCAAGATGGCGACCGGTTGGATGTGCTGAGAGCATCGCTCTAGAGCTGCACGTTTTTGAAGCCAATTTCTTTTTATACTTACAAGATGCCGAAACGGAGAGGCCGGAGCACGGCTGCCACCTCGCGGTGCACCAGGATGCCCATTTTTGGGAATATCGAGGAGCTCTTGAGACAGATGCAGGAGGTGTCGGTGGAGTCAGGAAGCAGCCTGCAGAGGAGGGAGACTGTGGCAGTTCCTCCTGGAATAGAAACAACCCTTAACCCTGACGTAAGGGCTCTGCCCCCACAGCCTCAGGTTACCAGCTCTCCAAGGGATCTGGAAACCCCGAAGCTCGGGGTGTTTCACTCTCCAGAGGCGAGTAATATCTCAGCGATAAGTCTGGAGGTTGGAGCTCCAATTCAAGGGAGCCCAATTGAAAGGACTGGGGCAATTCCAACTTTGGAGGACAGACTGGGCCAAGTGGGTGGACAACAGGAAGGTCTACAGACTGGTGAGCACTCTTTATTACCACTTGAAAAACCCTCGGTGATAATTTTCAAGTCTTTATGGGATTTTATGGCCAGTTTGGTGAAGGCCATAAGTCCCAATCTTCAGCAAATTGAAGGGAAATTTCTTGAACATTCTAAAGAGTTAAAAGACTTGAAAACTGAAGAGTCTGCCTCTAATTCTTTGATTCAGAAACATGAACAGGACATGACAACTTTTAAACAACTGCATGAGAATTTGATGAAGGATAATATCAATCTTAGAAGAAAAATGGAGATGCCTGAAAATTCATGGTATAATAACTTGAGGAATCTCTGAGGAAACGTTACCTCCATTTTCATGTGTATACTATCTTCCTGTTAAAAATCAATCTCAAAAAAGCCCTTCAGATCAGGAGCTTTTGAATGTATCAGAAATGTTGTAGATATCAGATAAAGAGGCAGCAGTGCCATCTACTTTCATTATATCTGTAGCTCTTTCAATTAATAAAACATGATTGTTGAAACTTCTCTTTAAAAACAGGCAAAAATAATTTATGGGTCTTAAAATACCAATGTTCCCTGATCTTGCACGGGAGACGCAGAAGCGTCGCTGTGAATTTCTTTTGATGAAATCTGGGGTTACATCCATGGGTGCTACTTTTTTCTTACGGCACCCTTGTAAGTGTATTGTTTGCTACCGTGCTGTTAAATATGTCTTTTTTGAGCCAAATCAGTTGTCAACCTTTTTGTCATTATCCCGCTTGGAGAAGGAAAACGCTTGAGCCTTAGTAAAATGAAATATGCACCTTCTATAGCAGGGGTCTCAAAGTCCCTCCTTAAGGGCCGCAATCCAGTCGGGTTTTCAGGATTTCCCCAATGAATATGCATGAGATCTATGTGTATGCTCTGTTTTCAAAGCATATTCATTGGGGAAATCCTGAAAACCCGACTGGACTGCGGCCCTCAAGGAGGGACTTTGAGATCCCTGTTCTATAGCCAGTATTAATCTTTAATATATTTTCTTCTTTGCTCAACATTTTGGATCTCATTGGAGGACTTGAGCATAATTAGCCAAAGTTTATTTTTCTTGTTCACTGTTGTTAAAGTGGATACTTTAAATGTAATGAAATATGTAAATGACTAATATTTGCTTTCTGTACAAGTTATGCTTGGAAATTAAGTTTGAAAATTAATAATAAATTAATTAAAAAAGGAAGTACCTTGTCCTTCTCTGTCCATCTTTGGCTTTTTATCTAGTGGTCCATGCCCCAAGGTTCTCAGGCTAGTCCTCCCCATACACAACTTCTTTAATGCCATGATCTTCTCAACAAAATCTATTGGCTATACCAGGGGTAGGGAACTCCGATCCTCGAGAGCTGTATTCCAGTCAGGTGTTCAGGATTTCCCCAATGAATATACATGAGATCTATTTGCATACACTGTTTAAATGCATATTCATTGGAGAAATCCTGAAAACCCAACTGGACTATGGCACTCAAGGACCGGAGTTCCCTACCCCTGGGCTATACCAAACACACAGCAGATCAGTTATGATACTACAAAGCACATTATCTTTTCGGTTACTGCCCCATCCCTCTGGAACACATTACCCTCATATACTTAGGGCTCCTTTTACTAAGCTGCGATAGCGGTTTTAGCGTGCGCTTAGCATGCGCTGAATTGCCATGCGTGCTAGACCTTAATGCCAGCATTGAGCTGGCATTAGTTCTAGCCGAGTTGCGCGGGTTTATCACGCACTAAAATCCTGCGTGCGCTAAAAACGCTATCGCAGCTCAGTAAAAGGAGCCCTTAGAATCACTTATACTTAGAGAAACTGAACGGCTGCACATAGGTTTTCCTGAACTTGCAGTTTAAGTTTGAAGTTGCTGCTAGCACAGTTTTGCACAGTGGAATTATAAATATGACTGATTCTCATGATTTTCTTTTTGCACTTCTCTAGATATGTGGAGAAGCATAATAAAAAAAAAAAACAACGTCTAAGTCCCCTTTTGGCCTAAGGCCCTAAACGTTGAAAGTAGAAACAGGGAAAATGTCCATTATAAAAAAATAAATATCCAAAAGGAGGGTTTTTTTTTATAATGGCCTACCTCTATGTTCAGCTGTTTAAATGCCCAGACCACCACTACGCCTACATATAATCAACCAAAAAAAGCCTAAGTCAAACACCCAACACAAGAGCTTTTAGGCAAAGGGGCCAGTCCTTTGCCTAAAAGCTGGATTCTGTAACCAACACCGGTTACAAAATCCACACCCCCTCCCCAACAACAATCCGGGCAGGAGGGAGCCCAAGCCCTCCTGCCCCAGTGAGCCGTGACCCCCTCTGACAACATTGGGGCAGGAGGGAGCCCAAGCCCTCCTAGCCCGGCAACCCCCACCCCCACGATGATTCGGCCAAGAGGGAGCCCAAGCCCTCCTGGCCCGGCGACCTCCCACCCCCCAACCCCCACTAAGATCTGGGCAGGAGGGATCACTCCTGCCCTTGGCATACCCCCTCTCACAATCGCCCCATTGAACCCCAATTGGCCTTCTACCCGCTGACCCCGTGACCCCCTGCCAACCCATCAACCCCCCCCACTTAATCCCCCCTCCCCATACCTTTAAAAACGGACGGACAGATGGGTCCCAAGCCCAGCTGACCGGCAGGCCCACCATCCGTAGAATGGTGGACCTTAGGGCCTAATTGGCCCAGGCATCTCAAACCCCGCCCACAGGTGGGGCCTGAGGCGCCTGGGCCAACCAGAATCGGCCCAGTAGCCTTAGGCCCCTCCTTGTTAACCATCCCTTTTTAAAATATTTCCTAACATCTTGTTTGCTTTTATGGCCACCACCACACATTGGGCGGAAGATTTCATCGCATTGTCTACAATGACACCCAGATCCTTTCCTTAGGTGCTAACCCCCAAGATGGACCCTAACATCTGGTAACTGTGATTTGGGTTATTCTTCCCAATGTGCATTTGTTCACATTAAATTTTATCTGCCATTTGGATGTCCAGTCTTCCAATTTTCTAAGGTCCGCCTGCAATTTTTCACAATTCGAATGCATTTTAACAACTTTGAACAGTTTAATGTCATCTGTAAATTTAATCACCTCACTCATAACTCCAATTTCCAGGTCATTTATAAATAAGTTAAATAGCAACAATCACAGTACAGATCCCTGTGGCACGCCACTGTTTACTCTCCTCCATTTAGAAAAATTACCATTTAATCCTATCCTTTGTTTTCATAAGAGCATAAGAATTGCCGCTGCTGGGACAGACCAGTGGTCCATCGTGCCCAGCAGTCCCTGTGGTCAAAGACCAGCGCCCTAACTGAGACTAGCCCTACCTGCGTACGTTCTGGTTCAGCAGGAACTTGTCTAACTTTGTCTTGAATCCCTGGAGGGTGTTTTCCCCTATGACAGACTCCAGAAGAGCATTCCAATTTTCTACCACTCTCTGGGTGAAGAAGAACTTCCTTATGTTCGTATGGAATCTATTCCCTTTCAATTTTAGAGAGTACCCTCTCATTCTCCCTACCTTGGAGAGGATGAACAACCTGTCCTTATCTACTAAGTCTATTCCCTTCAGTACCTTGAACGTTTTGATCATATCTCCTCTCAATCTCCTTTATTCAAGGGAGAAAAGGCCCAGTTTCTCTAATCTTTCACTGTACGGCAACACCTCCAGCCCCTTAACCATCTTAGTCGCTCTTCTCTGGAACCTTTTGAGTAGTACCGTGTCCTTCTTCATGTACGGCAACCAGTGCTGGACGCAGTACTCCAGGTGAGGGTGCACCATGGCCCGGTACAGCGGCATGATAACCATCTCCAATCTGCTCGTGATTCTCTTCTTTATCATTCCTAGCATTCTGTTTGCCCTTTTCGCCGCTGCCGCACATTGCGTGGATGACTTCATCGACTTGTCGATCATATCTCCCAAGTCTCTTTCCTGGGAGGTCTCTCCAAGTGCTGCCCCGGACATCCTGTATTCGTGCATGAGATTTTTGTTACCTTCATGCATCACTTTACACTTATCCACGTTGAACCTGCCATGTTGATGCCCATTCTTCGAGTCTGATTATGTCACGTTACAAATCTTCGCAATCCCCTTGTGTTTTCACTATTCTGAATAATTTCGTATCATCCGCAGATTTAATCACCTCGCTCGTCGTACCAATGTTCAGATCATTTATAAAGATGTTGAAGAGCACGGGTTCAAGTACCGATCCCTGCAGCACCCCATTGGTGATGCTCTTCCAGTCCGAGTATGTCGACCGGGTCGCCCTTGTCTATCTGTCTGTTTTCTATCCGATAACCAATTCCTAATCTACAAATGAACTTTGCCACCTCTCCCCATGACTCTTTAATTTTCTCAGGAGCCTCTCATGAGGAACTTTGTCAAAAGCTTTCTGAAAATATAGATACATTACATCAACCGGCTCACCTTTATCCACATGTTTATTCACAACTTCAAAGAAGTCTAGCAAATTGGGCACTTGGATAAGTACATTTTGTCTTGTTCATGCATATTATACTCATGTTTTCAGGCATGTACCTAAGTTTATAAGTGACCTTCCCACCCCACCCCCCACCCCTACCCCCCAAGAAGAAAATGCTTATTAAATTTATATTCAATGAAGGCAATTTCTAGAAGCCATTTTCCTGCATAAGTCAGTTATCTGAAAATTGCCCATCCTTCCTGAGGGTAAAAATGCACACAGATGATTCTTAATGTGGCTCTTGGGACTTATTGTTTCACATTGGCTGCAATTGCTCTTTACCTCCTGAAGTTGTCTCTGAGGACTACATGCACAAAATGCGATCGTTAAAACCATGTTGGGTGGCTGTGAGTCGATTTTTGGGTTAATTTCTAAACAGCGATCGATATTCAAACTGCTGCTCATGCAAATGACTTTTTCAGAAGGCAGTCATAATCCCATCTGCTCTCTCACTTAGAAACCTGCTTTCATGCATGTGCAAAACCAGTTTGGGGAAACCCAAACAGCTGAGTGGCAGGGGAAGCCCCAAAGCAGACTCCTACCACTTAGCAATTTGGGGCTTTTTTTCTCTTTTTTTTTTAATGGGATAGATGTTGTGCTTGTGTGAGTTGCCTCCCCACTCCCCTGTTAATGGTCCCCCCAATGAACACCCCACCCTCCCGATGACCCCCAGAACCAAAATAGAGGCAGGAGGAATACCCACTCCCTCCTGCCTCCACAAAATCCCCCATTCTGATTTAAACTGCCTCCCTTGCAGGACCTCCCATCCCCGTACTTCAATAAAAATTGGCAGGAGGGATGCCTACTCCATCCTGCTAACATGAACCCCCCTGGCTGAACTGACCCACCTCCCTGCCAGGATCCCCCAATCCAACCCCACCCCTCTCCTTCCCTTCCTGACTTTACAAAAAAAGTAAGCCAAGAGGGATGCCCACTCCCTCCTGTCACCAGATGCCCCCAAACCACTCCCTACACCCCAAACCACCCCGGTACTTTGACATTAAGATGACAGCAGAAGGGATGCCTAGTCCCTTCTGCTCGTAGGTCCACCCCTCAAAAATAGCATGCCTTCCCCTTCCCAGTGCATCCTGGGATGCCTAAGGCCCAGATACCTAAGGCCCCTCCCAAGGGAGGGACCTTAGGTGTCTGAGCCAATCAGGACCTTAGACTCCTCCCTATGTATCCTAGGATGCACCAGGCAGGGTGTCTAAGGCCTTGATTGGCTCAGATGCCCCCTAGAAGGGGGCCTTAAGTGTCTTAGTCAATCTGGACTTTAGGCCCCCTGCCCGGTGCATCCAGGGATCCTGTCATTTTTTTCAGGTCAGTGTTAATGATCCAATTATTGAATGCAATGTTAGGCCATCTGGAATGGGATGTATGTCCCATCACGCGAGAGAATACTTTCCCGAGGGAGGGCTCCCCAGAATTCCCATGGGCAATAGATAGCCAGGGTTAAACAGGGAATAGGTGGGTTCAACTAGTTTCTAATGGGGTGGTTCTAGTCATAGTGAAAGACTAGGTGGGTAGTGTTAGGAACCAGCTACCCCTATTGCTCTGGAGTATTGTGTTGTCCAATAGTACAGATTGAATGACCTTGCCATTGGATTTGGATAACTAATTTGCATACGAAGTGAATTGCAGAGAAAAGGGGTGATTTATAAAGGAAAAGAGACTCCTTTAGACTCCCACTGGACTCCTGATAGAGAGGGGAGCTTTAGCTTGGACCCCCTCAATCCTTAGGAGACATTTTGAGGGGAGTCAAGAATGACCACACCCTGAACTGAAAGGGGGGTGGGGTCGATTAAAGGACTCCCAGCAGAAAGGAGCATAGTTTGAGTTCTTGGAAACAAGAGCGCCAGGGTGATTCTCAAGGAGAGGAATCCTCGGTAAGCCTGAAACCTTTTCTGATCTCTAAGGTCCAGTTAATTAGGACACTCAGCCTATACCCTAGTAGGCGGTGAATGGACACTCGGTCCACAGCCTCAGTGGGCTGTGGAAGAACACTCAGTCTATACTTTCAGGTAGGTGGGGCCAGGGGTGTGACACCATCAATCGGATGTCTTATTATAATATTAACAACCTCATTTTAATAGTAATGAGGCTGTTTGCATGCCAGAATCAGAGAACATATGACCACATGGAAAACCACACAGTGAGTCATTTTGAGAATTGGTTTGGCAAATTCCAGAGGTCACTAAATCAGTCAGACTGGTTTAATGGCCATCGGTACATGATCTGAGATTTTTGTGCAGCCGGCCCTTAGTCTGCTTAAGGGTGAAGCAGGATCTGTTCAAATGATTAGATCATGTTTTTATTTTACACTATATAGCACCTTGGTTTCTTCTTGGAAGGGTGGGGAAAGAGGTTTAACAGTCCATTAAAATAATCTAGGATTAAATGTGTTTAGTTTACACTTGCATGCAGATCTCTTTCTCTCTCTCTCTCTCTCTCTGTATATGTAGTTAAAAGAAAAGCAGCGACATAGTAGGCAGAGATGAAACATTGTCTGAAGGAAGAACATTAATCTTCCTGAAAAGATGTATTTTGGTCATCCACTTAGCTGCTAATATTTTAACAGATTTTACTTTCAGCAGGATTTATAGGAAGTAGAGAAGGATGCTGTATCCTTCTCTACTTCCTATAAATTGATAGAAACTGCTTATCACCTCTCAATTACAGTACTACAGGTCTAAACCAAAAATCAAAACCCTTCAACATTAGGACAATATCCAACACCACATAGAAACATTTGTCCAAAAAGAAGCATAAAGGGGCTGATGGACATTTTTCTCCCCACACCCTTCCAATCCGCTATTTTCGAAACCCATTTTCTAGATCAGTGTCTCACACACTTTTTTGAGCCGGGGCACACTAAACCTAGTGTTCCCAGCTCAAGACACCCGGAACTGCGCTGGCGTCAGCGTGACGACATCATGCACATGCGTGACATCAGTGCACCAATGTCAGCGCATGCGCAAAGGCCCTTCAAATGAGAGAAGGACCTGCGCTGGAGAGAAGGTGCCGGCGTCAGGAGATTGCTTACAGGATGTGCCTCTCTTTGCAAGAGGCACGTCCAGTAGAGAGTCAGCCGATGCTAGCACCTCTCCTCTTCCTCAGGGTACCGTGGCACACCTGAAATCTCAGGAGGCACACTGTTCTAGATGAATTTCCATGCTGGTTGTCTGCAGTGCATTTAAGTCTGAAGCGGGCATGTTGGAAGTATGCTGGAACTCGTTCCCCAATGTTCCCGACAGAAATCATTTCTGTTTTGCCCTAACAGGGCTACTTCAGGGGAGAAAAATCTAATACATTTAGCTCAGCATTGCTCTCTCCAAAACTTTTTACAGCGTCAGCCAGCAGCAATAGCAATCTTCAAAATGGCCGTGAGACTGAGAGACGTGCCCAACTGATTCAAAAAAGCGAAGATGCTGGGCGTCATAACGTCATCACGAGTTCCAGCAGTTTAAGTTATTGGATGAAAAGAACATCTGCGTTGACGCACTCCCTGAGATAAGTTTTGCTAAATCCTGCACTTGTGTTATATATTTTTGATTTTGAACTAATGTTCTGCCTCCAACTGTAGCCATTACAATTTGTTTTACACAGAATTAACTATTTATTCACATGTATTGGATAGACTTGACAGAAGAAGAACTTTTGAGAAGCAATTCATGAAATGATAGACTGATTGCTATAATATATATGTACGGAGTTTTTTTCGGACCAGTGATGATATGAGTGGCTTAAGATACTGTTGAGTCCCGGCCACTCGTGGATGAGTCCCGTTTTTTGATATTTATTATTATTATTTTGATTTTCTGTCTGTTGATTGACGATTGAGTGAGTGGGTTTTTCTGGTAAACTAACACACAGTACATTTTCCTTAATCCTTTATATTTTTACGACTGTATCCTCCTTTTTTTTGAGTTATACTCTATACATTCCCCCAGTGGTCACTTATCCCCTCCGAAGAAGTGAATGAGTACATATCTGCCTGTATAATAGCTTCAAATATTATGGCCAGTTCTACTATAGCAGTAAGTAGGTTCCTGGAGTAACCTGGTGGGCAATGTGGTAAACCATAGAGATAGGGATTCAGGCTCATATTCCACTCTTCTAGACTTATGCTGGACTGTGTGAGCCTTCAAAAACCCACCCAAATCCTACTGTACCTACATATAGGTTGCACCAGCAGGTATAAGGGCTATTGGTGTGGCATACAGTTGGATTCAGTAGGTTTTAGAGGGCTTACAATATACTATAAGGGGGTTATGATGAAATGTGAACTGGGCCTTTATAAGTGAAGTTCATTGCAGTGTCTCCAAGGCAGTGGCGTACTAAGGGGGGGGGGCGGGAGGGGCGGTCCGCCCCGGGTGCCAGCCATGAGGGGGTGTTCCCGGCCTTGCCGTTCATTCCCCCACCACCACCCCCGAAGGACCGCTCGCCCCACTGACCTTCCTGCACCACCTGTGAAGCAGCCCGCAGCAGGATCGCGACTTCAGCGATACCTGAGCTGCTTGGGCGCTGCTTCCTGCGCCGTGGTCCCGCCCCTCCTCTGACGTCAGAGGAGGGGCGGGAACGCGGCGCAGGAAGCAGCGCCTAAGCAACACAGAGATCGCTGACGTCGGGATCCTGCTGCAGCTGCTTCATAGGTGGTGCAGGAAGGTCAGTGGGGCGAGCGGTCCTTCGGGGGTGGTGGGGGGGGACTGAACGGCAAGGCCGGGAGCATAGGCAGTGCTGCTTCATAGTGGTGCGGGGAGGCCAGGGGGCGAGCGGTCCTTCGGGGTGGGGCGGGCGGGCAGGCAGGCAGGCTTTCAAGGAGGAGGTGGGTGACAGACAGGCAGGAAGGCCTTCAAGGGGGGACAGGCCTTCAAGGGGGGGACAGGCAGGCCTTCAAGGGGGGGGACAGGCCTATGGAGGGTGTGTGCAGACCTTCAAGGGGGGCAGGCAGGCTTTCAAGGGGGGACAGGTCTACAAGGGGGTGGGACAGGCCTACAAGGGGGTGGGACAGGCCTACAAGGGGGTGGGACAGGCCTTCAAGGGGGTGCAGGCCTTCGGGGGGGTTCAGGCCTTCGGGGGGGTGCAGACCTTCAAGGGAGTGCAGGCCTTCAAGGGGGGACAGGCCTTCAGGGGGGTGCAGACCTTCAAGGGGGGGGACAGGCCTTCAAGGGGGGGACAGGAAGGCAGGCCTACAAGGGGGGGACAGGCCTACAAGGGGGGGAGGACAGGCCTTCTGGGGGGTGCAGACCTTCAAGGGGGGGACAGGCCTTCAAGGGGGGACAGGCAGGCAGGCCTTCAAGGAGGGGACAGGCCTACAAGGGGGGGACAGGCCTTCAAGGAGGTGGGACAGGCCTTCAAGGGGGGTGCAGGCCTTCAATGGGGGACAGGCAGACCTTTAAGGGGGGACAGGCCTTTGGGGGGGACCCTGGTTTAGAAGTACACAGAGGGAAGGGGGTGTTCAAAGAGACGTGCATATGCCAAACTTTGGGGGGGGAGGAAGAAATAATGGGTCTGAAAATAGAGGAGAGGGAGAGAGATAATGGACCATGGGATTTAGGGAGGGAAGGAACAGAAAGGGAGAGAAATTGGACACAAGGGATGGTGTGGAGGAGGGATAGAGATACTGGATAGGAGGGTAATTGGGAAAAGAAAGGGAGAGATGGTGGACTCGGGTGGTGGGGAAGGAGGGAGAAATGCCGGATGAAAGGGTAGTTAAGAAAAGGTGGATCTGTGGAGGGAGATGAAAAAAAGGAAAGATACCAGACTTCCTGGGGAGGGAAGGGAAATGGAAAGGGAGGACAGAGTTGGCAGATGGATGGTTAGCATGCAGAAAGAAGAAAGAAGGAGACCCCAAGTTATCAGAAGAAAACCAGAGCCTTGGACCAACAAGATTTGAAATATAACCAGACAACAAAAGGTAGAAAAATTAATTTTATTTTCTGTTTTGTGATTATAATATGTCAGATTTGAAATGTGTATCCTGACAGAGCTGGTATTGGACTGCAAACGTGAGCTAGGACTTAACAGAGAGAGGAAAAGTCCTTTTTGTTTCTTTATTTTATTTACACCACAGTGCCAGTGTGATTAGGAGAAGCCAAAGGGGGTGAAAAAGCTATAAAACCCACCAGGAGTTTTGAAAAAAAATCACCCAACTGGGCAGGAAAATCGAATTGAAAAACCAATTCAATAGGCTGAATCGAATCAAAAAATTTTTTCCTGAATCTGGCAGCATTAGTTTGCGCTACTGTCTTAGACTTTAGGACCTGGGATTGGGGAGAGATGGCATCCTCAGTACTTTATAATGCAAGTGAAACGAGGATTTGGTCAGACTTTTGAAGGGTCTGCAGAAAAAAAATATTGTATAGGCCGGGGACATGAGACAGCAGGAAATGGGAACTTTTCTTCCTTCTATTTTTGTGAATGGAAAGGCTGAGGATGTCAGAGAGTTCAGTTAAAATATGTGCTTTATAAGAAAATATAATAATGTGTTTTATAAAGTTTATTGCATAGCTGGCCTACCCAGTGAAGTGTTCCTAGTGGTGGTTGTGGCAGCGTGTCAATGTGTTGAGAGGAAGAGGTGGTCTGGGAAATTCTGCTGAGCAAACTCCGGGCCCATTTCCACCCCCCAGTTAGTCCACTCCACTCAACTGGTTCGCACACTGAGTGGGTCTTTGGGTGTTGTTTTGGGATCTCTTCCAGTGGTTTATCAGTATCTCCTTCTGGTCCAAGGAAGGAAACTTTGTTATCCTTAGCATTGACCTACAGAATATGTTTGTAACAGCGCTGCTTGTGTGGCATTAGGCTATGTAGTGATCGAAAGAAAAAAACAGACCTTTGTACATTTTTGCACTATATGGTGGGAGTATGAGGAGATTCACATTTCCTGCACAGCTAAGTCCATGTGAAGTTACCTTGTGCTGTATTTGACATCTAGCAAGGTCTCTGTTTGAAAGGAAAGATCTAAACTTAAAAATGAAGTGGCCAGAAGTTATGGTAAAAGCAGATAGTGTAGCTGGTTTTAAGAAAGATTTGGACAAATTCCTGGAGGAAAAGTCCATAATCTGTTATTAAGACATGGGGGAAGTGTCTGCTTGCCCTGGATCGGTAGCATGGAATGTTGCTACTCTTTGGGTTTTGACCAGGTATTAGTGTCCTGGATTGGCTACCATGAGAATGGGCTACTGGGCATGATGGACCATTGGTCTGACCCAGTTAGGCTATTCTTATGTTATGTTCTCATCTGTAGGGGCCTTTGTTTTCACTTCTTATTTTAATGTATTTTTTTTCTGGGAACTTATCAGTGTTTTTTATAATGGGAACAAAAATGGAAGAGAATGTGTGGGATGAGGGGGTAACTAATTTCTTCAGCTAAATAATTCAATCCACCTCAACCAGACATAGGAGAACTCACGCACCATTCACACACCCTCCAACCAAAAACGTCAAAAGAAAAAAACTGTTCAACAACCTCCTAGCCATTCGAGCTGCAACACTCGACCCCCAACTCTATAACCAATTGACATTGACCACAGACTGCAAAACCTTCAAAAAGAAATAAAAACCCTTCTATTCAAAAAACACATAAAACCAAACTAACACAATCAGAACTGTCCCAAGCATCACCATATGTACTTCTGATGTCATGACAATTCAGACATAATTTATGTTATGTTATGTTTGGAATATAAGAAAATTTTCACTGCCTGTTTCTATTCTGACCATTTATTCCGTTTCATGGTCATTACAAAAAAATATTTTTTTACATGGGGGGGGGGGGTGTCAAAAAATGATGAGCCCCGGGTGCCACATACCCTAGGTACGCCACTGCTCCAAGGGTGTTCCTCTGCTCTGCTGGGATGCCTTGGTGGCCAGTCTACTAAAAATGCTGACCCCTCCTACATCCCAATGGCTTGTTTTGTGTGTTTTTCTTTAAGACGTGGGTTTTCTTTTTCTGAAAATGTTTCAAAAAGTTAGGTGTCCTGAGGCCAAGCACATCTGAGAAATGGCTATTTTCTAAACAAAATGACTTTTTCTGTTTTGAAAATGGTCATGTTTGCTACAGGATTTTTGTGTGTATTCCGCAAAATGTCCAAACTCTGATTTGGAAGTCATGTTGAAAATGCCCCTCCACATATTGCACCTTGACTTCAACAAGTTGTGGTGTGTACCTCATGCTTGCAGTGAAGTAGAACTTTAAAAAAACAGCCCGGGTTCAAACTATCCATTTTTTATATGACCTTATAGAGTTACCTACCACCCTAATATGGAATTAGTCAACCTAACACTATCTTATTGTTCTCGGTGCTCTATTGATCTGAAACTGACCTGAATCAGTTAAGATCTTTGGAATGTGCCACAGATTTGCTGCCAAGATTTCATGCCTCTAGGATGGCAGCAGTGGTAAGAGAGCTTGCCACAAGGAAGCAAATGGGTGTATGGGGGGGGGGGGGATGATTTCTGTTTTTATGGTACATGATTCTGTGGTAGGATTGAGGTTATAAGAAACCAAACCTCAGCTCGAATTATAGTGTTTCAACTTTATTAGGATAGTTACCTGTTCAGTTTGTTTGACTATGTGGAAATACTAATAAACAGCTTATTCAAAAAGAGAGCGAGAGAGCACTTGCCACGGGCTTGTTAGCGTCCATACCTTGCTTTCTCATCTTCCATGCTGATCAACAACTGTGAGCGCTCATCAACAAACCATGAATTAAAAAAAAAAAAAACCATGTTAAGCATAGCTATACAGCAGGGGTAGGGAACTCCGGTCCTCGAGAGCCGTATTCCAGTCGGGTTTTCAGGATTTCCCCAATGAATATGCGTGAGATCTATTTGCATGCACTGCTTTCAATGCATATTCATTGGGGAAATCCTGAAAACCCGACTGGAATACGGCTCTCGAGGACTGGAGTTCCCTACCCCTGCTCTACAGTGTGTACAATCCCCCGATATTATTTCACATGCCGCAAAAAAAATCTTGCCCTGCCCATCTATTTCCAATGCCACTTTCTATTTCACATTTCCTTAATTCTAATTAAACAAATCTTAATCTTCAGTTTAATGACTGCAATTATGATACTTCATTATGTTAAATGTTAGTCGCAACATAGGAATAAGTTGTATAAACAGTTTAGCTACAATTGCATGGAGTCTCATTAATAAGATGTGGGTAGTAGCAATTATAACATCTCCTCCTAATGTCCCCATTTATTGAGTCACAGCAGCAAGCCTCCCTTTCACAACACACACTGATTGACGATAGCAGCTTTGGTACTTATGAAGAGCAAGCACTGTAACATGCTGTGTGCCTCTAAACTTAGATCGATGAAAACACACATTAACTCCTCCGCCTCACAGGCCCGCCACTCCTGAAGGTCAAAATAGCCATCAGCATCACTATGGGGCAAGCATTTCAGTTCACACACTGTGAACTAAAACAACCCAACTTGCCTTGCAGTTTGATTATTGTTTATGGATACAGGAAGCCAAGAATTAAAGCATAGCCTTGAGGCAGCGTAATTATTTACAGCTGAAGACTCATATTCATTATCAGCGTGCTCCTAATTGCTTGAAGTTATATCAATGTTAGTTGATTTAACACATTATTTTTTTTTTTTTTATAACATGCATGGAAATTGTTTCCTTTGCATACGGAGCGGCAGTTTTAACTGTTTGATGGCATCTGTAATTCTCTGGGTTGCCCAAATTACCTTTGTTTCTAAGAAACTCACCTCCCCCCCCCCAGCATACGGAAGGCGGGTGCTGATGCATTTCGTTTCTATTGCAATCAGTTTAAACAGATTGCATTTTTCCCCTAAATAAGCAAATTGATTTGATGTAAAACCACCAGCTTTGTAAAGGTGAAACACTATCATTAACGTCACACAATGAGGACGGATTTGACAGAAGTTAGAGGCATCTTGAATAATAAAAGCCTTCAAGTCGGTTTGCTTGACCAGTTTTGAAATAACACAGCCTTCCCCTAAAATCTTATCTTTCTGTATCTTCGTTTATAGAAAAAAAGAAATTGAGAAAGTGTGAAAAATCAAACAACAGAACATTCAATGACTTTCTGTTCCCCTGAAGCCCTATACAAAGCTGAACAAAGGCCCATTGTTAATTGTATAATTCATAGCAAACCTTCCCCCCCCCCACACACACACCCCTTAGAATTTCTAGGAAATTAAATACTTGAGCCTAAAATTTCAAAATCATGTAAACAAATTGACATTCTGACTTTTAGCACTATTACACCCTACCTTTACTTTGGTCTCTAAATATATCACTAAATTTGTTCCAAGTAGTTCTTAATTCATTTGGATTGTGCCAGTGAAATGAGGTACTGTGCAGACTAAAGCATCTAATGACACTGATGGACCTTGAGACCGGTTTCCATTCCCTAGCCTCCATATTTCTCCCCTCCAAAATAATACAATTGTATAATAATTAAAGAAACAAACAAACAGTGTTACCAGGTTAAAATAAATATAGCTTTTCATTTGGTTTTAATTCTTCTGCACCATTCATAAGAATATGCATTGAAAAAGTAGCAAATAAACATTTGAGTGTAAGAGGTACCTGGGTCTTCAGATCTTCAGATAAGCCTTGGATGGGGCATCTATGGAGGAGGCATTCATATTCCCTGGAGGGAGGGTATCATAGTCATTGTGCAATGGTGACACCTAGTGGCCCAGTTGAGGATTCTTGATTGAAAGGTTGCAGAAGGAGCCCAGGTACTGTTGCTTCCATGCTACATTATGTAAAGCATCAGATATCATAGCAAATAAAGAACATATAACAAATTTGGGATGATAAACAAAACAGGAGAAAAGATACCCTAGTAGCTGTAAATGAAAAGCTACCATGCCAGAAGCAAAGATTACCATTTAGAAATAATAAGATGAGAACTTCAAATCATCTTTTTCACTTCCTCTGAAAACAGAGACCCTTCCAAATGTGTGCAAGTACTTACTTTATGGCTTTCAGGTGGCAATTACCTTTTTGGTAACATAGTGCAGTAAATGACCGCAGATAACTTTCAAACAGGATGGAGTCGGTCCAGAGGAAGGCTACTAAAATGGTGTGTGGTCTTCGTGATAAGACGTATGGGGACAGACTTAAAGATCTCAATCTGTATACTTTGGAGGAAAGGCGGGAGAGGGGAGATATGATAGAGACATTTAAATACCTACGTAATGTAAATGCGCATAAGTCGAGTCTGTTTGATTTGAAAGGAAACTCTGCAATGAGAGGGCATAGGATGAAGTTAAGAGGTGATAGGCTCCGGAATAATCTGAGGAAATACTTTTTTACGGAAAGAGTGGTAGATGCGCGGAACAGTCTCCCGGAAGAGGTGGTGGAAACAGAGACTGTCTGAATTCAAGAAGGCATGGGAAAGGCACATGAGATCTCTCAGAGAGAGAAAGAGATAATGGTTACTGTAGATGGGCAGACTAGATGGGCCATTTGCCCTTTATTTGCCGTCATGTTTCTATGTTTCTGTTTAGTAGCCTTCATAGTAAGGTAAGGCTGTAAATGTTCCATGCAGGTTATCCATAATTCTAAACCATGTTGGAAGAGGTGAAGTTATATGCTGCAACGAAAAGATAAGTGACATAGTTTCGAATTATGGTTAACCTGTCCCTTAGAATTATAATTCTGCATAGAGCTGTGCAGGTGGTATGGCTTCTTCATGCCTTTGGTTAGGGTTATACACTAACTGCCACTCTGTTCAGGTCCTCCTCTCTATTTTCTTAAATGTGTAAAATTCATTCGACTGTTTTGATTTTGTACTTTTAAGAAATGACAGGGGGGTACCAGAACAGAATGGCAGTTAAAATCCTGAGAAAGATGTGTGTGGGGAGAGGAGGGATTAACCTGCGTGGAGCTGCAGTTACAACCCAAAATAGCAGCACCAAAGACAGGATGCACAAAGCTCTGGCAAACTGGTAAAAAAAAAAAAAAAATACCAGGTTGGAAGCTGTTTTAATTTTCCAGAGCATTCTCAATTCAAATAGCAAGCAAATCATATGCACGCTATTTGTGCTGAGTATCACAGAGAAAGGGGAGAAGAACCTTGCCTGGGGTTTGCGCGCAAGAGATAAGCAGTAGGCGGAGCTCTTCTGAGCAGGCCAAGTACAGTTCCCGATCTGATGGAACTGCAAGCTAGTTTATTTTTTATGTTTTGTTTTCAGAAGCGATATGGACGCAACTGTTGTATGTGTCCCGTGTCTAACAGATGCGTTCTGAGCATAGGTGCAGGACATACACTCACACAATGCCCGCTCAAACGGCTATTGGCAGAACAGATCTGCTGAAAAACTTTGCCCAGTAAGAGGTGGATGTTCTCTTCAGTGCATTATAAGGAGTACTTATTTTAATACTAATGAGCTCCATGTAATGCAGAAAATAGTTACGCTCTGGAACGCATTGCAAGAGGTTGTGGTAAAAGTGGATAGCATAGCTAGTTTTAAGAAAGGTTTGGACAATTTCCTGGAAGAAAAGTCCATAGTCTGTTACTGAGAAAAACATGAGGGAGGATCGGTATCAAATCTGCAACCTTCCAGTCATGAAGCTGAATCCACACAGTCATCAGCCTCACTAGCCACCCGAATCACCCAGAGCCATTTTTTAAATTTGGTGTTACAATGTCTATCCTCCAGTCCTCAGGTACAAGGCAGATTTAAATAAGCTGCAGATTAAAAGTGGCAGATCTACAATTTCTGAACCAAGTTTCTTTAGAATTAGGGATAGATACCACCAGGTCCAGGTGATTAGCTTCTATTTAGTTTATCAATTTGCTTTACCACCTTCTTGCAGAGACTACTGTTGGCAGAGACTACTGTTCTGGGTTTCAAGCGCAAGTTGGATGCACACCTTCTTGCAAATCATATCGGGGGATACGGGAAATCCGGGTCTCCAATAAGGAGCACCTAACTGGGCCTCCGCGTGTGCGGATCGCCGGACTAGATGGACCTAGGTCTGATACGGCGAAGGCGTTTCTTATGTTCTTATGTTCTTATGAGGGAAGCCACTGCTTGCCTGATCGGTAGCATGGAATGTTGCTACTCCATGGATTTTGGCAATGTACTAGGGACCTGGATTGGCCACCTTGAGAACGGGCTACTGAGCTTGATGGACCGTAAGACTATTCTCATGTTCATTTGCAGTTGTCCACTGATGGCTGCTATTGCAATCAGTAGAAGCTCCTGAGGTTTTGAGCATCGGGGCCTGAGAGTTAACTTGCACAGAGCTATAGTCGTGACCCTAAAGAAAGGTAGGTAATGTGCATAGAACACGCAATTATGACCACAAAACATCAAATGTCAGTTAGAACTTTAACCACCTTACTGGGCAGACTAGATGGCCCACTTTTATCTTTATGTGTCATCATTTATTATGGCCCTCTTTTCTAAGCTGCGCTAGCGGTTTCTACCGCAGCCTGGAGTGCTAAATGCTCTGATGCTTCTCCGACACTCATAGGAAGAGAGAGGGAGAGGGAGAGAAAGAGACATGCAAATCTGAACATCCATACTAGTGAAAGTATTTTGCAAAAAGAATACAGAGCGTAAAGCCTTTTATAGCCTGAGAAATGCATGTCTACCAAAGGAAAATAAGATTTCATAACAAATACATATACAAGTGTAGAGAATGGGACACACAAATGTACACTTTCAAAATACTAGAACTGGTAAGGTGTCATTTTGTTGCCATAGAGGGCAAACTATGGATGTCCATCTCTGATTTCAGAAGGGGAAGGGACATCTATGTCCAACAAAGATGGTTGTTGTTAAACAAGGATACAGGGATCTATGATAGCTTCAGGCATAGGCAGCGGAACACTGCTTGGTTTGGGGAGGTCCAGAAGCTCCGCCCCAGCCCCACGGAATCCTATGGTGTGGCCTCTCCCCAGTTCCTGTCTCCCCACCCCCCTCCTCCCGGCGCTCTACTATTAAATCTTCAGGCAGCCGCTGTAATCCAAAAGTGAGCAGGCCTGCCCCCGGAAGTAAATTGAAGTGCTCCGGGACAGGCTTATTCACTGACACTGTGCGGAAGCTGCTGGAAAGTTTAAAATTAGAACACCAGGTGGTAGGATGGGCACCAATCTTTGGGGAGGCCATGGCCCTTGTGGCTTCCCCCATTGCGACGCCTATGGCTTCAGGAACTATGGGCATTCATAGGCCTAAAGTCCTTTTTATATTAACTTCTTAATAGACTTCCATGCAGAGTGGAGAAATAGTCTAAAGATTATTGCAGTGGGCTTTAAAATTGCAGCAGGAGATGAGAGTTTCACACACCTCATTTGTTGTGGTACAATCAAAATGATTAGACTCTCCAAAAATTCATATATATTTGATCTCAGCAACAATTTTTATCATAATTGATAATTTACCTTCTAAGGTAATGTGGTCAAATAACAACCACTAAACACTCATCTTCATTAGGTCGTTAAATTTTTAAGTATTCTATAGATATAAATTCATAAATAAATATTTAATGAAAAACTTGTCTTTCTTGTGTTTCATATCATCTTCTTAGAGAGAAACAAATTATATATATTGGAGACAAGGTTTTTTTCCTGACATGAATTTATGTTTCGGCAACAGGCTGAGTCATGGGTATCTCCGTTAAATACAAATGTTCTGTCTCATGACTCAGCCTTCCCTCCCTCGTGTACTTCTTCCCTGGTGGTCCAGCATGTATGCGCTGAAATCTTCCTTTGTAAAAGTATCAGCCAGCGGTGCACTCGGGCCGGCACGCAGGAGCAAGCTTTTCGTGCTCCCTGCCAGCCCTGCACCGCTCCTTGATAGGTTACTGCGAGAGCCGCAAATCCCGCAAGAAATCACGGAGTGCTGCAGGGCCGGCTGAGAGCACAAAAAACTCGCTCCTGCATGCAGGCCCAGGTGCGCCATTGGCTGCTACTTTTACAAAGGAAGATTTCAGCGCATTCATGCTGGACCACCAGGGAAGAGGTACGCCAGGGAGGGTGGCAATTATTAGTGTCGGCCGGGGCAGAAGACGGGAGTGATCCCTCCTGTCCCGGTCTAAGGTAGGCAGGGAGGAAGTCCGGGAGGATTTCGGGTGGTCACTGGGGGATGACCCGAATATAAACCGGGACCCCCCATTTTTGGGACAATTTTTTGGATCAAAAATCCCGGTTTATATTCGAGTATATACGGTACACTCGTATTGCAAGACCTCGCTCATTTAGAACAGTCACTACACTCCTGCAGCGTCAGAGAGGGAAGAACAATCGGCTCAGTTGTGATGTGTGTATACTTTATGTACTTGTATTGCATGACATTGCTTGTATATCAAGTTAAAATTTAATCAAATGTTTTGCTTGTCTTGCAAAACACTTCCAATCCAAGGTTTTACTGTACATGAAACAGTTTTGGCCATATAGGAGACAATCAAAATGATTTATATACAGGCACTTTCTCTGCCCTTTGTGCTCACAATCTTAGTTTTGTACTTGGTGCAATGGAGTTAAGTAATGTAGCCAGGGTCATAAGGAGCTGTTGTGGGAATTGAACCCAATCCTACCTCCCTCCCCCAGTTTACAACCCACTGCACTAACCATATGTTACTCTTTCTCTCTGCTAGCTCATCCCTTAATCTGTTGAGACACCTAAAGTATATTTTCACAAGACCAAATAGCCATGGTATGTTGGTGGGTCCTATTGAACTTCTCTAATTCATTATGTGGTCCTGCTAGCATCTATGAGGGAGAGTGCACTGGAATGTTTGATGGTTTGTTTGGGATATACACAAAGTTCTGGTGTGCAGCATCTTTGGTTAAGCCTTTGAGGGGTTGGTTAGGGGAAAAGGAGTTTATGGCATAAAGAGGTGGTATGTATGTGGTAGTGCAAAACTCACTTAGCAGCCATTTTCAGGTGATCTGGCCACTCTTATACCTCTCTTAGGGCTAGATTCATGAACCTGCCCGATCTGGGCAGGTCTGATGAATTCCCTAAACTCAAATATGCAGATGGGGGCAATCGGAGGAACGTCTCCATCTGCTGGCACGGATCCCAACGCATACGCAGACCATCTGTAGATGGTTTGCGCATGTGTGTAGACCCGACTTTTTTAAAACTTTCACGCGCGCCAATTCTCCTGCTATCCCCTTCCAAGCCATGCTCTTGCCGCCTTCCCTGCAGTGTGAGCCCGTGGGTTTAAAGCGGGGTTGCACTGCGGCATGCAGCCCCGCTTTAAACCCGTGTGCTCGCACTGCAGAGAAGGTGGCAGAGCCAGGGGGAGCAGAGAGGACATGTCAGGTAGGCCTTCAGGACAGGCAGACCAGGGCTGACAGGGCAGAGAGCAGGGCTTCAATAGAGCAGGAGAGTTGGAAAGACGTTTCTGACTGCTCCACAGCAGTCGCTTCTTCAGTTGATCAGCCAGCCCAGTCGGATGTGAAATTTTGTGTTGTGAATCGCGTCCCTACCTACTTTGCAAGCGTTTCACCTCAGTTGCATGCATGGATTGGAAGCGGATCGCAGGAGAGATAAGTGAATCAGGCTGGAGGGAAATTTGGTCATAAAGGGGTCGCAAACCGATCGGTGCACGATCGGTTTGCTATGTGAATCTAGACCTTATATTCTTACTTGCTCAGGACTTTATCTCTGAACCCTTTCCATAAGTATAAAATGCATTGTAAAGCAGTAATACTATTCGAAACATAAATCTATATTAATAACCAAGTTTGCAACTCCTCTCAACTGCCTCACTCTGTGTCATGCAACTTTAACCCACATGTATGTATAAACAACCAAATCTGTAACTCCTCTGGCACGTTCCACTCCATGTATGTTAATTTGTAACAAAACAACAAGACAAGTGGTCCACCAAAGAATCCAACATGGAACAAAAGAAGCTTGGCAGACAATAAGGAGATTCAAATCAGGTTGATTCAAGGTGCTCCCAGGAACCATGCCTGATGCATTTCGCCAAACAAGGCTGGTCAGTTCTAACAGAAACTCATGTCTTTCATACACATAGGAGAAAGAACCACCCTCACCCAGTATGGAATAAGTAATCACAAACTAACTCCCCTCTTTTTTTTATAAAAGCACGGAAGAGGTTTTAGCGCTGGCAGGCTGAATGTTCTGCGCTGTTCTGACGATTATAGGAATTCTATGACCATTGGAGCAGTGCAGAGCATTCAGCATGCTGGCTTGTGCTACAAACTGAAAGAACTGCACTGCTTAGGGGGTGAAGAAACAGTGGTGCATACTGAACAAAATACATAAAGATAGATGTAAATTTGAAAAAAGAGAAATAACAAATCACTTTACAAACTAACAAATAAAAATAAAATAAAAACTGGAAAATAAAATAATATCATTTTATTGGACTAATACATTTTTTTAATTAGCTTCCTTAGGTCAGTAAAGTATACTGCTGTTTCAGTATCCTGTCCTGACCTGAGGAAGGAGAATTTGGTCTCTGAAAGTTAGTCAAAAATGTATTAAAATTAGTCCAATAAAACGATCACTGTATTTCCATTTTCTATTCCTAAACATTTATCAACACAGCTACAATACTAAAGCAAAATCCTAAAGCAAAAAAATATAATTTTTTTCTACCTTTGTCATGTGGTTTCTGCTTTCCTCATCTTCTTGTCATTCTCTTTCTTCCATCCACTGTCTGCCCCTTCCAGAAACTCTCTTTCTCCCCCTGCCATCTCTCCTTCTGCCCCCACCCCCTTTGGTCTTCCCTCTGTTTCCTCATGGTCTGGCATTTCTCTCCTTCCCTCCTCCCTGTGGTTTTTAGCATCTCTCTCTTCTCATTTCCTCCACTCAGATCTGATATCTCTGTCTCCTTCCCTGTTCTCTGGCATCTCTATCTCCTCTCTTTTCCCTTTCCTTTTTTTTCACTGGTCTTCCTTCTCTATTTTCTGCCTCCGTCTAAACTAAATTGTTTCTTACTATTCAGTCCTCAGTTTCCCTCTTTTTACTGTGTCTACCCACAGATTGCCACCCCTTTCCTTCACCCCTCCATTATTTCACAAACTCTCTCTTCTTCCTCCATCCAGCATATGTCCTTTTCCTTTATCCCCTCCTTTTATCCAGTATGTGTTCCCTTTCTCCACTTCCATTCAGCATTTGCTCTCCCTTCTCAACTGACATCCATCTGCCTTCTTCTCTCTCCCCCTTCTCCCCACTTCCTTCATCTGCCCCCTTCTCTCTCTCTCTCTCCCTTCTCCCCACTTCCATCATCATCATCTGCCCCCTTCTTTCAATCTCCACCCCAGGCCCATCTCCTTCCCTTCCCCTTACCTTTCTTTCCAATTTTGGCAACAAGTAAGATCAGCAATGATACCTTCCCCCCCCCCCCCCCCCAGCATCAACAGCACTTCAGATTGGCAATGCAATGCTCAATCCAAAGCTTCCCTCTGACGCAAACTGCCCTGGTGGAAACAGGAAGACACTGTAGCTGAAAAGAATATTATTTCATTAAGTACCAGTTTGCAGAAACAAGATTCTATGTTTTGACATTGTTTCAGATCATTGATTGAACTTTTCTGCACCATCTTGTAAAAGGTGGCAGCTTTATCAAAACCGAACAGTGAGGTTGAGAAACTAGGGCCTGGGTTTGTATGATGGGCATTATACAAAAAGATGATATGTCACAAAAATAAATTTTTTTGACAAAACCAATTCTTCTCATAATTCAATTTTTTTCCTGTGAAAACCATCACTCATAGGATATTAACTTTGTTACATGTCATCAAAGCAATGTCAGAATAACAAAAATAATGTGAAGAATATTTCTTAACATTTTTTTGTCTAAATATTATGGGGACAAGACCTTTTACCACCCCATGGGAGAGGTGAAAAGTCTTGCTCCTGTGGTAAAAAAAAAAAAAGGTAGAAAAAATAAATTTTATATTTTGTGATTTCAATATTTCAGAATTGAAATATGTATCCTGCTAGAGCTGGTATTAGACATAACTGGGGACTGCAAAGCCCAGACTGTGCTTCTTTAGCTTCCAGCTGGCTTAGGGCTCTCTCTCTATGACCAGGGGGAAGTTACCCTAGTTGCTCTCCCTTAACACTATTCCTACTACATGTGACTGAAGCATTCTGTTAGCTTGATTTTTCTATGTAGCATTCTGTAGTAATTTGGTTTGTTCAGTTTTCACAATAGTGGAGGGGATATTTGTGAAAGGGAGGGGAGACAGGGGTTTGTTGATCCTTGCTCTGTATTGCGTTTATAAAATGACAATTGTACAGAATATTGTCTCTTTTTATACTTTAATAAAATAAGTTCAGTATAAAATCATAATTATTTGAGGCTTGTGCAGATGGGATCTGACAGTTTGCAGGGCGGGGGCGGGGACGGGGACTGAGCTTGCGAGGACAGGGCAGGGACGGGAGCTGAGCTTACGGGGACAAGATAGGAACGATGATAAATTTTTCCCCCATGCCATTCTCTAGTACAGCTGTCACCATATCTTGCTTCTATTGTATGGTGAGCCCTCCAAAACTACTGTACCTACATTAAGATGATACCTGCAGGCATAAGGGCTATTTTTGTGGTGTACAGGTGGTTACAATAAGTTTTGGATGGGTTTTGGAGGGATCACCATACAATGTAAGCAGTTTATAGTGACATATGTGCCTGAGATTTTGAAATGTGACAGTCACTGCAGTATCCCCCAGAGTGTTCCTCTGCTGTGCTCTGTGAACAGTTTGCTAAGAATGCTGGCTGCTTTGAGGTCTGACAAACTTACTTTTTTGCATGTTTCATGTGGGCGTCTTTATATTTGAGAATGGTCAAAAAAAAATAGATGTACTAAGGGCGAAAACATCTAGATAGGTCATTTTCAAATAAAAAGATAGATGTCTTAATGTTTTAAAAGATGTCTTACTGTTTTCTCTACTGGATTTCTAGACGTCTTTCCCAAAATGTCCAAACTCAAACTTAGATGTCCTATCAAATATGCTTTTCCATGTCTAATTAATAATGCAATAGTTATGCTAAAAAAAAAAGCACAGTTTATATCCTAAATTCATTTATAGTCCTCTTCCATTTCATCTGCCAAACTATCTGTTAAACTGTCTTGAGCTACAGTCAGATGATAGAAGTCTCTATAAGTTTCAGAAAAATATTTCTTGTCTAAACTCTGGATGTTTTTCACTTTTTCCACCTTTGGTAAAATAGGTCCAGATTTTTTGTGTGCTCTAGAAATCTTGGGGTACATAATTGTTTATTGTTTATTCAGATTTTTGATTAAACGCTTTTTCGAAACTACAAAGTGTTGAACAAAATTTAAAATAACATTTAAACAAAAATTTAACAATTAAAACATACATTTCTATAAAAAACTACAAGACTGACAGCAATTACATACTAGGTAAATACGGACCGAAAGGCCCCTAGACACGAATAGGAAGAGGGGGAGAAATACAATCGATATAGAAAATGTGAGAAACATTTAAGGTAAACACAAAAAGGGACTGGGAAAATAAATGTAAAAAACAAGAATAGGTTAATTTCTAAAATACAATTGATCAATTAAAAGCATCTTTAAAAAGAAAGCACTTTAAATTGCTTTTAAAATTTTTTAAGTTTTTTTCCATTTTTAAGTGTAAAGGAAGAGAATTCCAGATCATAGGGGCTGTCACAGAAAAAATTGATGTCAAAAAAACCTGCCTAAGTCGGCACTTGGACATCCTAATCGATATGCCAAGTTTTGAAACCAACATTCAGGATGTCCAGTAGGACTTCTTCTAAGTCGCTGTGCATCCAGAGCTCAAAGAGGCATGTTGAGAGGAATGTTACAGGTGACATTTGGGCAGGCATAGACTTAGATGTCCTGCAGGGATAATCAAATGTTTTGGCAGATGTCCTGGATGGAACTTAGACCTGTTTTAAAAGGGTATAAGTGTTAAAATGTACTCAAAGTGAGCACATAACCACTGCAGAGATAAAGTAAAGACACCCACATACTTCCCCAGAGCTCACTGACTCTCTCTCATAACCCACAAAGTCAGAAGACAAAAGTACATACCTGTCTCCAGAACAGCAGCACCTGGTATAGATCTACCCACAGCATAAGCCACTCTAACCATCACATTTATGGTGGAAAGTGTGAGCCCACCAAAGCACACCCAAAACCTACTGTGCTGTCATATAGGTGCCACCTGCAGCCATAAAGGCTATTGGGGTGGTAGACAGGTAGATACTGTAAGTTTTGGGGAGTTATGGAGGGTTCACCATACATTAAAAGGGGGTTTTGGTGAAATTTGTACCTGGCACCCTTTATATGACGTTCACAGCAATGCCCTCTAATGTGCCTGACTGCCCTGTTGGGATGTCTGTGTGGCCAGTCCATTAAGATGATGGTCTCTTTCATGTCCATATGGGCTTGATTTGGACATTTTGAACATGGACATTTTTGTATTTGAAAATGACCAAAAAAGTTGGACGTCCTAAGGACCAAAACGTCCAAATAGGTCATTTTCCCAAAAAACATTTGGACGTCTAGTGGTTTCAAAAATGGATGTTTCCTCTCCTCAATTTTTAGACATCTTGAGGGAAGAACTTTGGATTGTGCGGTATACAAATAAATAAATATTGAAAAGACAAGTCTGACCATAGTGGCCCATGCCCTGATAACATCTTGACTAAACGACTGCAATGCCCTGTACATTGATCTAACCAAAAATTGTTTGCATCAGCTGCAACTAATTCAGAATGCTGCAGCATGCCTGATAGAAGACTGCAAGAAGCGTGACGTCATCACCCCTTTCCTGCACAAACTACATTGGCTACCAGTACATTATAGGGCTAAATTTAAATCTGTATGTTTAATTATGATATCCTCAGACTAAATGGGCCAGAATACTTAAAGACCAAGGTAACCCTTTATACACTGTCAAGACCTCTGAGGTCCTCTCATTATCTATACCCTCGTCAAAAGAAATTGTATGATGAGGTACCTGCCAGCGAGCCTTCTCAGGAGCAGCTCCCACACTTTGGAATTTACTCCCAGAGGGGCTACATCTAACTCCAGACTACCTCTATTTCAGGAAGTAGGTGAAAGCCAAGCCTTTAATTCACCCAAGCCTTTAATACATTGGTGATTGACTATACACTCATTCTGCACCAGGACTAGCTTGACACACACACTAACTAAATCAGTTCTTTATACCTTGTTAACTGTATAAATAACTTGCCTTGAATTTAGCCTCCCATTTGTTTATCCCAAAGCATACTCTATCACCCATCTTGTCCCCATCTAATATCTGCATTGACCCCTTGGCTATATGATAAGTTTTATTATCGAAAAGCATTAGTGTCATATCTTTGTTATTTGAATGCTCTGATTTGTGCTTACTAGGTGCTGCAAAAGTATTATGTCTCCCTTTTAGTATGTTTTAAATCTCTCTCATTTGAATTTCAGTGCTATTAATAAGTATTGTTTATTTTTGAAACTGTTTCATGGTAGTCCTGTTAAGAAGATCACCAGATTTATCTGATGTGAAATATCATTAGCTAAGCTAAGGTCTTCTGTTAGTAATAATTATTAGATGGTAGGGTGAGTATGGTGTGAGGGGAATAAAATAGGTGATGTGTCAAGGGTCTGTAGAATAAGGATTGCTGAGTGTAGAAGGAGGTGAGAGGGTTAATGGTCAGAGCTTGTAAGGAAGAAAGGGATTGGGGAGGTTTTGAGGAGATGGGAGGTGGAGCCGTAGCGGGATTGGTTGGATGTTTGCGGTGGGTTGGAGGGAGTTCTGTGAGGAAAGGGGAAGAGTAGGATAGTCTCTTCATGGGAAAAAATTATCCTTTCCGTGTGTGGTGGTGGTCTGTTTTGTGTCAGTGTTGGCGGTTGTTTTATAGGTTTTATGTGAATTTGGGAGGGTTTGGTTTGAGCTTTTAGGGTTGGGGGGAGGTAGTTGCAGCTTTTGACGGAGTGAAAAATGGGGTATTGGCCCAGTTGGAGCAGGAAGATCAGCAGTTAATAAATTTAAATAAATGTAACACTAATAGATGACACTGATACAAGAGGAAGCATGGTTTGTCGTTACTGTGGGTCATGTGTGGAGGATGTTATAAAGACTTAACGGGAGCTAGTTTCAACATCGAATAGCTCCCTGGGGGTATGCACAAAATGCTTTGAGGATTTGTTGGTTTTGGGCACAGATTGTATTTTAAGTGAAGATAATATTAAGATAGTTAATAAAGCTGCAGTCAAATATTTATTCCAATAAACTTGAGTAATGTGATTATTGGTTGATGGGTGAAGCTGTCAGTAGGAGTGCTAATGTTATTAAGTTTCAATTTACAGATTTTAGCTTTACCTCATTCATTGTATCTATGTTTATATTTGGCCTTTTTACAACTGTTATGCTGTTAATAAAATTGTTAGTTTTATGTTGAATTATACCTGCTGTGGGTAAATCTCTTCATAAAGGTGGTTAATAAATCTCAATAAATACATAAAATATATTAGGAAATTAGCCTTTTTTATTTCCTTTCCTATGGACTTAACAGACTAGAACATTAGGGGTCCTTTTAATAAGCTACAATAAAAATAGGCCTTAGTGAACCCTTCCTTATACGGGTCTTTCCCATGCACTAAGCCAGTTGTCTCCAATGCACGGCTTCAGCCTCCAAAGTCCTCCATTACTGCCCTCAAACAGTTGGCCGAAATGCTCTTCAATTCCTGTAAATGTGTTAATTTCAATCTTTCCAATCTGATATACAGTAGTAAGTGGAAAATAACCTCTTAACTATGTTGCTCAGGTGTCTCATTTATAGAATTTGCTACTGTTGACAAGCCAAAATAAAATGAGTTTTTAAAATATATCCTTGCAGTATTGGAGAATCAATATTAGTATTAATTTTTAATGTTTAATACCCGGTCTGAACAAGCAGGTCAAGGCTGTTTACAAAATTAGCAGTATGTATAAGCTTGAAATCTTTTGGCTACCTTCAGAGCTTTTCTTGTACTCACACTGCAGCCCTTTTCATGAAATAGGTTGGAGACCACTGCACTAAGGTCATATGTATTGCAGCCTTAAAACTCAGATTCTCTATTTTTCCCATTAATGGCCATATGCTAATGCTGCTATTAGGGTGATCATTGATTAAAAAAATGATCATGGGAGCACTTACCACCTCCTATTTTGTAGGCAATAACTACATTATCCATTTGCTAACCAGTTAGCGTATGGTAATGAAAATTCACTAGATGGTTAACGCAAGAATGTCCACTCTCCACCCCAACACCCACCTCAAATATTTAGTACACAATTAGCATGCATATATTAAATAACTACTGCATGATGCTGTAGCATATCCTGCATTTTTTTTTGCTGCATGTAGTGCATGTTAGCACCTAACACAGCTTAGTACAAAGGCCCCTTAGTGATATCTTTGGACAAATATTGTAGGGTTCCTTTAACAAAGTTGTGGTAGCAAGTAACAGTGCAGCAAACGGAACGCGGTCCATAAGTAATCACCTCTGCGGCTTTGTAAAAGGAGCCCTATATTTCAGGCAACTAATTCTTATCACTATTTATTTTAGTGCTTCACAGACATCTTTGCACCTTTGGAAATACAGGATTATTGATACCCTCTCTTAAAGAACCATTTACTCATGATGGTAGACTGTTTCTCAAAATCCCTCATTTCTGACCACAATCTCTACAAATGAAGAAACAGGTTGGCAGGAAGATTTTCTTTCAATGCGCAATCATGGTAGGTCTCTTTGAGTCAGCTTGAGCTCTGACAAGATGCAAGAACACGGGCACTTTGTTCAACACGGTCTGTGTGGGAGCAATACCTCTAAAGCAGTAGGAACTCCAAAGGTGTTTTGTAGGAGGACCGGTAAACGAACAGCAGTAATCTGGGTCTGGCAACTCTCTTCAGGCCTCGGTCACATGCCTTAAAGAAAGCATGGCTTCGGGATCAGGAACCACCAGCATGGAGTCCCCTCTTAGAGAGTCTTTGGCAGGAATCATCAGCATGGGGTCTCTTCTTAAAGAGTGATAGCCAGGAACTACTAGCCCTCACCGGAATTCATTTTTATAGCCTTTTGGACTCAGTTCCTATCTGGGAAGATGATGTTTTCCACGCCTCCTGTTCTGACCTCTTGACCTGATCATCTCCAGAAATATCTTCTAGATCAGTGGTTCCCAAACCTGTCCTGGAGGATCACCAGCTGGTCAGATTTTAAGGATAGAGCTAATGAATATACATGAAAGAGATTTGCATATAATGAAGATGATAGGAATGCAGATCTGCCCCATGCATATTCATTAAGGCTATCCCAAAAATCCGATTGGCTAGTGGTCCTCTAGAACAGGGTTGGGAACCACTGCTCTAGATATTACTTCAGGAAAATTCCAGGAACCCGGACTCCTCCTGGTGGCCCCCAGAATGTTTTGGTTCCAAGTTGTCTAAAAAGGCCAGCATGCCCCAGGTAAGGAAAACGTGATGGCAACAAGTTCCAGTGATATCAGTTCAGAGCACCCTTAGGAGCAGAAGTAAACCAGAGGTTTTTCTTTGCTTCAGGCACAGTCTCTGAATGAGCAGGTGAAATGTATTCATCTTCGGTGTCAAAATCTATGCGCAGGCCTAACCCTTACAGGTACCTAGGTCCATAATAAACTTAATAAGAACCCTAGTAAGGATTTTTCTTTTTCAATATCGCTTGAATTATCTTAATCAATTCCATTAGAAGTATATTAGTATTTAAGGACTCATACCCAAAAAGTAGGATCTAAAAATGGTCTACAAACTTAACTTCTATAAAAAATGAGGAAAATGACCTTGGTGATAGTTCACTTACTCATTAAGGGGCTGATTCTATAAACGGGCATCTCAATTATAGGTGGTGGTAGGCGGCCTACCATCTTCTGGCAGCCAATCGGGATGCACATTTATTTTTTTTTTTTAAACCAAGACAGGCCATGTGCACTGTAGGCATTTGTCACGGGTGCGGGAAATGCCTAGGGACACTTAACCTTGCCTAAGGCAGGGTGCGGGCATGGTTTCACCTGGAAGTGGCCTTGGGAGAGCTTAAGTGGCCCTAGGTGTCTCCCTAGGACCACAAGGGATGCCTGAAATGTGGGCCAGCAAAATGCTAGCCTACATTTCTAAACCTAAAAGTAGACTCAGCTGACTTAACAGATCGCGGCAAGGGAATACCCATTTAACTGAGCCAGCAGGCCTCAGTCCTGCCAGCTCAGATTATCAGGGGGAAAATACCCCTGCTGTGAACAACTGAGTGTCTGAATGCTCTGCGCTGCTCCGACAGTAAAAGAGCTCCTATGAGCATCAGAGCAGCGCAGAGCATTCAGTGCGCCAACCGGCGCTAAAAACCTCTTCTGCACTTTTGTAAAAGGAGGGGGGGGGTTAGTTTGTGATTACTATTCTATACTTGGCGAGGGTGTTTCTGTATTCTGTGTGTATAAAAGACATGGTTTTCAGTTAGTGTTGACCAACATGAAGGAAAAATAAAATGCGCAGCTAACAAAGGTGGGAAAAAAAGAGTTTTATTTTAAATGCATTAGCTGGAATATGTTAGCTTTGGGACATGTGCATCACAGATCTAGGGTGAGACTGCATTTATGCAGTATTTAGCACCAGCAATCCCAACCACAAACAGAAAAGAAGCCTTCAAGGGTAGAAGTTAAAACAAAGATCCCACGGACCCCATGGAAGTAAAAGCGCATGGCTTCAAAAAGAAAGCGGCTGCGGCATGGGGTCTGCAAGGATCCTCGTTTTTCAACTCCCGCAGACCTCTTGGATCCCGTTCACTCCACAGATCTTTGTTTTAACTCCTGTAGAGCTCAAGGATCCCGCTGAAGTCTGCAGGATACATGGGGTGAGCAGGATCCATGAGGAAGGGAAGGAAGGGGGGGGATTTGTTCAGAGATGTTTGGGGGTTGCATAGAAGAAAAACTGTACACTGGCACTGGTATGATCATTATTTATTTATTTTAAAATAAAGGAAAAACAAATAAAGTGGAAATAAGAAAACAGGTAAATAAATGGAGGCGTGGCAGGGTTGGGGTGGGGCAAGGGTGGGGTAAGGAGGCTCAGTGTACTTGTGTGGCTAAGGGCCCTCGAACCATTAATCCTGGCCTGATTCCACATGTTAAAAAGAGTTAGAGGAAGGCCAGAAAATGCTGGAATGGCTAAGGAATGGTGGAGAGTCTTTCATAACAAAAGGATCATATATCAGAAATTAAAAAATGGAACCTACTAGGGCTTATTGCTAGGGATTATTTTCGGGGAAACACAGTAGGAGCAAAAAAATAGCCAAAATTAAATACTATTGTGGAAAAACCATTGGTAGCAAAGAAGCACAGCCAGGCCAACGACCGTTTCATGGCAGACCGCCACTGCTTCAGGGCCTTGACAAACTCCAGGTTATCTGTTTGCAGGTCAGGACAATTCCTATGAGCATCGGAGCATTTAGCGTCCCGGGCTGCGGTAGACACCTTTACCGCAGCTTAGTAAAAGAGAGCCAAAATGAGGCAAAATGGGTTGTTTTTTTTTTTTACTGTGGTTCCAGGCAATGTACATCCCTATATCTTAATGAAAATGTTCTGTATAAATTTTACTAAGTTTATCTTCATATCAGGCCAGTCTCTAAACCTAATCAGGAATCATGTACCCTGTGTTGCTCATGGCCCACTTGAGTGCTATGGTGCATCTATATTCCTTCTGGCAATCAGTTAATGCAATCAAACTTGTTAAGAAGGGCAAAAACCTGTGACCAGTAACTGCTGTCAGTTAACATTCTGGGCTAAACATGATATTCTTACTTCTTTTTATTTGGTGGCTTTTTTATATAAAGAACTGAAAAAGCACAAAGAACTGCAATATATGAGCACCAGTAACAAATTCATATGTCAATGATGATTTTTTTATTTGAGCCTTCGATTTTTTTTTTTTAATTTAATTGCATACATAAATGAGAATCTAGGAAACAATCATCATCTTGCACTTGATGATTTATAAAGCATCTCAGTAAACATTTTCCAAAAGCTATTACAATCCATAATGATTTAGAAATACATTTAAAAAATTTCAACTTTGCAAGCAAATGCATGTATTTGATATCAGGAAATGTAATGATGTTTTTCCTTTACAGTAGATATTGAAAGCAATTTGAGAAAGACTTTCTACATGTAAACCCAGCTTTACATGTACAAATCAGCTTATTCTCATAAAAACTTTGTCACTATGTACACATATGGGGAACCACAAATACAAAATCACCTCTATACACTGAGTATGATTGTCTTATTAACTTCTACCCTACATAGAAGGTTTTTAAAAGAAACAATTACAAATTACAAAAATGCTAATTATAAAATGCAAAATGTACAAAATGTGGAATACTTTACAGAACCAATAATGGCAGGAACAGCAATGGATTTTCGAACATAACACAGTTTAGCCTTATGGATTAAACTGTTCCATAGATTGGGTTTACTTTTATTAAATATCTTCTTTTTCTTTATTTGTTTCAGAACACAAGTGGTCCCTTAAAGTATTCTACATTTTGTATTTTATAATTTGCAATTTGTAATTTACATTATACATTAGGTCAGGGGTGTCAAAGTCCCTCCTCGAGGGCCACAATCCAGTCGGGTTTTCAGGATTTCCCCAATGAATATGCATGAGCTCTATTTGCATGCACTGCTTTTATTGTATGCTAATAGATCTCATGCATATTCATTGGGGAAATCCTGAAAACCCGACTGGATTGCGGCCCTCAAGGAGGGACTTTGGCACCCCTGCATTAGGTCCTTGGCTCGATGTCTTTAATGAACATGAAGTTGGATCTGACTGTCCAATCACAGAGCTGCAAAAATGTGATTGGCTGCAAGTGTTTGTATGAAAAATGCTGAGGCGCCATTTTTTCTGCCCTGACCCAGACATAGAATTGGTTAGTGCAGATGTCTTTTCAGGTAATAAAAATTTCTTTATGAACTTTGCGTTTCTCAATTACATTCAAGCTAGCCATGTTTTTTTTATGGCTTATAGAGCTGAGGGGAGATATTGAAGTCTACAAAATTCTGAGTGGAATAGAACAGGTACACATGGATCAATTTTTCACTCCATCAAAAAGTACAAAGACTAGGGAACACTAGATGAAGTTACAAGGAAATACTTTCAAAACCAATAGGAGGAAAATGTATTTCACTCAGAGAATAGTTAAGCTCTGAAATGCATTGCCAGAGGTTGTGGTAAGATAAGATATTGTAGCTGTTTTTAAGAAAGGTTTGGACAATTTCCTGGAGGAAAAGACCACAGTCTGTTATTGAGAAAGACATGGGGGAAGCCACTGCTTGCCCTGAATCGGTAGTATGGAATATTGGTACTCCTTGGGTTTTGGCCAGGTACTAGGGACCTGGATTAACCACCGTGAAAATGGGCTACTGGGCTTGACGGACCATTGGTCTGACCCAGTAAGGCTATTCTTATGTTCTTATAGAGCTCTGAAGAAGCGATTATATTATCGTGAAACAATAGCCACCGTTGGCAACAGTAAAAGCAAAGACCACCTGAATTGAAAGCACCGAATCTCTGGCGATGGCAAAGTTCATCTGGATCAAGAACACTGTTTCTTCTGTTTCATTGAAGAAAAGATCAGCAAGACATTATCCAGATAAGCATTTTTTTTTTTCTTTTTTATCTTGCATGATAGTAATTTTGGAGTTGAGTAAAAAAGAGGGATTTTTGGCCAATGATAAAAGTTTGTAGGAGAACTAGTGTACACAGCTCTTCCCTTCACAACCACAGAAGAGGTTTGCTCTTCGTAGCTTCTGAGGCCTTTTTTTCCTCTTTTAAAAACCTTCTAAGTAGAAGACAATCATACTCAGCATATAGAACTGGAGGTGATTTTGTATTTATGGTTTGTTTGAATACTCCAGTTTCTCCATTTGTATTGATAGTTGCGCATATGGGGGAACACCATTCTTTAAGCCTGGAGTAGAAAATCCCTCTTCCATAGCCACTCATAGAAGCTCCATGCCCTTCTGAACCAGTGGTATTTGGAGCAATTGCTACCACTGTAATTTGAGGGAAAGACAGTAGCATGGCACCTGTAGCCTTGGGTGTGATGCAGAGCTTGACTGGAAGGAGTGAGTCTGTTGAAGGTGCTTGGCCATCAGAGAACCATCACAAGTCAGTCGCCCTTCTTCCTTCCTCCCTGTGGAAACTACTCAAGAGACTGTGGTTTCTTCATTGTTAGCAAGAACGGCAGAAGTTTCACCTACTTTTGATTTACCTCAGCCTGAATTTTTTACATTGGAGGCAATCTGGCAAAGCCACACGAGTATTAAACCTAGGCAAGACTTCAACATTACAAAATTCAATGATGGTCCTTTTCTGCAGTCCGCTGCAATGGACCACCAAGCTACTCTAGGGGCCTACTTGTTGTTCTAATAGGACTGGCCATAGCATCTGCTGCTGTCATACAGGTAGGTATGTACTTTTTCATTTACATCTTTGGGGGTGGGAGGGGGGTCAGTGACCAATGGGGGAGAGTAGGGAGATCATGCTCACGTCCCTGCATTGGTCATTTGGTCAGTTTTGGCACCCTTTTGGTACTTATTTGTTGTTAAAAACAGGTCTAGCCCCAAAAGTCCAAACTCTGCCCTGGACATATTCTAAAATGGGGAAGGGTTTGGGACTTGTATACTGCCTTTTTGTAGTTTTACAACTACACTCAAAGCGGTTTACATACAAGTTCTTCAAGCATTTTCCCCTATAATAATAATAATAACAGTTTATATACCACAGGACCGTGAAGTTCTATGCAGTTTACAATGATTAAAAAGTTACAGATTGAGTAGTGCTAACAGAGTTAAGATTTAGCGGTCAGTTATTGTGGGGAAAGATTGTTCAGTGTAGCTGCTTAAGTACTTTAGGAACAAATATGTTTTTAGGTGTCTCCTAAATTCCCCATAAGTATTCACAAGCATGAGTAATTGTTTCAGATCTTTACCCCATAATGCTGCCTGTCCTGGTGGGCTCACAATCTATCTATGTTTCTATTTTGGGCTGCATAAACCCATGGGAATGGTACAGTTTAGGGGGTATAGAACTTATGTGCACAACAGAAGAGCAGGACTTGGGTGTGATTGTATGTGATGATCTTAAGATGGCCAGACAGGTTGAATAGGTGATGGCTAAAGCTAGAAGGATGCTAGGTTACATAGGGAGAGGTATGGACAGTAGGAAAAAGGAGGTATTGATGCCCCTGTATAAGACTTCGGTCTAGAGGAAGTCTACTAAAATGGTGCATGGTCTTCGTCATGAGGCATATGGGGATAGAATTAAAGATCTCAATCTGTACAGTATACTTTGGAGGAAAGGCGGGAGAGGGGAGATATGTTAGAGACGTTTAAATACCTACGTAATGTAAATGCGCATGAGTTGAGTCTCTTTCATTTGAAAGGAAACTCTGCAATGAGAGGGCATAGGATGAAGTTAAGAGGTGATAGGCTCCAGAGTAATCTAAGGAAATACTTTTTTACAGAAAGGATGGTAGATGCATGGAACAGTCTCCTGGAAGAGGTGGCGGAGACAGAGACTGTGTCTGAATTTAAGAGGGCATGGGATAGGCACATGGGGATCTCTCCAAGAGAGAAAGAGATAAAGGTTACTGCGGATGGGCTATTTGGCCTTTATCTGCCATCATGTTTCTATGTTTTAATGTACCTGGGGCAGTAGAGGATTAAGTGACTTGCTCAGGGTCACAAGGAGCAGTGTGGGGTTTGAACCCACATACTCGGGGTGCTGAGGCTATAGTGCCAACAGCTACACCACACTTTCCTCCATGTTTGATTATGGCAGGCAATGTCCAAGTTATAAGCCCGCCCTAGTCCACACACACCATGCTTCTTGAGATTTAGACGAACTGCAGATGAGAAGCATGGAAATCCATCTAGAAAATAGGTTTTGAAAATAGTGAATTGGAAGGGTTTGGCATGAAAAGTGCCCTGACAACCCCCAAGCCCACTCTCCATGGGAGTGGCCTAAGGGATCTGGCTAGAGTCTTAGGCCACTCCCTTTGTATCCCAGAATGCACTGAGAAGGAAGCCTAAGATTCCGGTTGGCCCAAGTGCCTAAGGCCCCTCTTATGGGAGGAGCCTTCAGTGCCTGGGCCAATCAAGGTGTTAGGTCCCTGCTCAGTGCATCCTAGGATGCACCGGGAAGAGAAAGACCCGCCATTCTGTTGAGGTGGGCATGCCAGCTGGAGAAAGTAAGCATCCCTCCGGCTGGCTTACAAGGAAAAGGGGAATTGGGTGGACTTGGGGGGTGTCAGGGTGGGGGCAAGTTTTCATGGAGGATTCCTACCAGTGATCTTCGAGGGGTGGGTGTGTTCTGGCAGGATGGAGTGGGCATCCCTCCTGCCAGTGATCTTCGGGGGTGGGGGAAGTTTCTGGCAGGAGGAACTGGGCACTCCTCCTGCCGCAGACATTCAGGGAGGCTTCATGGGTTCAGGCAGAAGAGACTGGTCATCCCTCATGTCGGTGATCTTCAGAGGGTGGAGGCCGAAGGAATTGGGCACTCCTCCTGCCATGGACATTTGGGGGTGGAGGCTTTGGGGATTCTGGCAGAAGGGACTGGACACCCCTCCTGCCAGCTGACTTTGCGACATGGACGCCGGTTAGAGAATCGGGATGGTTAGTAATCTGTCCATTAGGACAGACATGATTCTATGTAGGACGCCAGTGTGCAATTCTCAGGAGTTTAGGTGACTGCTGAGACTGGTGTCCTATAAAGAATTTTCCCCAAAATCTCTATTTGAAATTTCACAATGGCTATATACGTACTCAAAGTAACAGCACTTTTTGTGGCACATTGTAAGGAGAAAGGATTTTGAATGCTATGCATCTACCTGTGATTTCTTGTTGTGTTCAGCTACTCAGTGTATTCATAAATCTTCTCTTCTGAATCCATGCAAATCCCTGAACTCTTTATAAAATAAGATATTGAAATAACCTAATCCAGTTTTACAAAACATGTTGTAGGCTTTTGCTATGCTCAGTCGAAATAGCATCAATTTACATGCATCATGCACTTACTATTCAGCAGTGCTGATGCTGTAAATCTGCTCTTAACTTATTTCAGCTTTACCCTGGCCTATCTATACTTTTTCATAAATTGATCCTGAGTTCTTAAACAGGTTCTTTTGGATTCTCCAGGACACTGGCAGGTGAGAAGAGGGACAAAAATAATGGGGATGGAAAAATCAATAGACAGAGGTAAAATTTGGTCAAATGAGTTTAGCAGGAAAATAAAATAATCATTTCACAGTGACCCCAAATTTTATATAATAGCGCCCAAAAAATTGGCATCGACTAGAACGGTACTTAGAACAATTCTACAAGGTGTGTGTACCTTTTCTAGAATTGCACTTTGGGGAAAATTCTATAAATGACATCTAAAAAGATAGGCGCCTATCTCTTGTCAATAACACTTAGGCCCTATTACAGAATCGCACCTAACCGTAATGTATGTAGGTCAGGGTTTTAAAGACCTACATTATGGGTGCATAAGTCCTTTAGAGCAGTGCTTCCCAACCCTGTCCTGGAGGACCACCAGGCCAGTCAGGTTTTCAGGATAGCCCTAATGAATATACATGAGAGAGATCTGCATATAATGGAGGTGCCAGGCATGCAAATTTGCTTCATGCATATTCATTAGGGCTATCCTGAAAACCTGACTGGCCTGATGGTCCTCCAGGACAGGGTTGGGAACAACTGCTTTAGAGAATCGTGCCTGCTGGCGCCTAAGTCCTTCTCCACTCCTAAACACACCTACTTTGAAGTTAGGCACCGCTAGGCACCTATCTTGTGTAGAATCATGCCTAAGAAGATAGGCGCCTATCACCCCGTTAAATTTTTATTTTTTCAATTATGTGGCTTGTTAAAACTCATAATTGAAGCTAATTTACTAATTAACCTCTCCTTTTATGAAGACGCGTTAGTGTTTTTTTATCGCTGGCCGCTGCTTTAAAAGTTCCGATGCTCATAGGAATTCTATGAGCATTGGAGTTTTTACCATCACGGCCAGCGATAAAAATCGCTAATGCAGCTTCATAAAAAGGGAGAGGGTGGTAAGTTAGGTGCCTATTTATTTATGCACACATCTTTTTAGGACAGGAAAAGGGAAAACACAGAAAGTAGCCTAAGTTACATCATAGGAGCAAATGATAAAATAAATTATCCTAAAGAAGATTATTACACAGAGTAAAGCACAAAAGGAGAGGATAAGCTATATGAAATGGGCTGCAGATTAGGGAACCAACAGCCCCGAGTCACCCCAGTCTGAAGGTTAATCACCAGAACATGAACTATGACTGCAGCTATGAGAAACAAACCCTGTCTATTCTGCCCAGTTTACTTTGGGTTAAAATCAAGCTTAATGCTCTGCTCAATGTTATGTAGCAAATGAACATAAGAATTGCCGCTGCTGGGTCAGACCGGTGGTCCATCGTGCCCAGCAGTCCACTCCCGCGGCGGCCCTTAGGTCAAAGTCCAGTGCCAAAGTCTAGCCTTGCCTGTGTACTTTCTGGTTCAGCAGGAACTTGTCTAACTTTATCTTGAATCCCTGGAGAGTGTTTTCCCCTATAACAGCAAAAGAATGGGAACAAATGCTGGCCCTTACTATAAGCTTTTAAAGACTGGGATCTTCAAGTTCTGTCTGACATGCAAACATGCAGTGTAAAGTTTCTTTTAAAATGTCTTAAAATTTGAAAAACGCCATCTCCTACTTCAGCTTCTATTTCTATTTTAGCTTAAGCCTCTGTCTTTTGTAATTTGAGTAAAGAAAGAAGAGAAAGATATACAGTGCTACTTAAATAGGTTTCATGAATTACCGTATTTTCGCGGATATAACGCGCACCTGTGTAAAACGCGCACAGGGGTATAGCGCGCAGAAATCACGATGATATGTACCAAAACTTTTCTATACCGCGCTCAGGCATATAACGCGCATGATGCCCGACGCTCCTTTCGCCCGCCCTGACTTTCCGTGCGCTGTCCCGACTCTCCGTTCACCCCCCCTGACTTCCGTGCACTGTCCTCCCTTGAAGGTCTGTCCCCATCCTGAAAGCCTGATGCCCCCCCCCCGACGTCCGATACATCCCCCCCCCCCGGCAGGACCACTCGCACCCTCACCCCGAAGGACCGCCGACTCCCAAACAATATCGGGCCAGGAGGGAGCCCAAACCCTCCTGGCCACGGCGACCCCCTAACCCCACCCCGCACTACATTACGGGCAGGAGGGATCCCAGGCCCTCCTGCCCTCGACGCAAACCCCCTCCCCCCAACGACCGCCCCCCCCAAGAACCTCCGCCCGTCCCCCAGCCGACCCGCGACCCCCCTGGCCGACCCCCACGACACCCCCACCCGCCTTCCCCGTACCTTTGTGTAGTTGGGCCAGAAGGGAGCCCAAACCCTCCTGGCCACGGCGACCCCTTAACCCCACCCCGCACTACATTACGGGCAGGAGGGATCCCAGGCCCTCCTGCCCTCGACGCAAACCCCCCTCCCCCCCCAGCCGACCCGCGACCCCCCTGGCCGACCCCCACGACCCCCCCACCCCCCTTCCCCGTACCTTTGGAAGTTGGCCGGACAGACGGGAGCCAAACCCGCCTGTCCGGCAGGCAGCCAACGAAGGAATGAGGCCGGATTGGCCCATCCGTCCTAAAGCTCCGCCTATTGGTGGGGCCTAAGGCGCGTGGGCCAATCAGAATAGGCCCTGGAGCCTTAGGTCCCACCTCGGGGCGCGGCCTGAGACACATGGTCGGGTTTGGCCCATGTGCCTCAGGCCGCGCCCCCAGGTGGGACCTAAGGCTCCAGGGCCTATTCTGATTGGCCCACGCGCCTTAGGCCCCACCAGTAGGCGGAGCTTTAGGACGGATGGGCCAATCCGGCCTCATTCCTTCGTTGGCTGCCTGCCGGACAGGCGGGTTTGGCTCCCGTCTGTCCGGCCAACTTCCAAAGGTACGGGGAAGGGGGGTGGGGGGGTCGTGGGGGTCGGCCAGGGGGGGTCGCGGGTCGGCTGGGGGGGAGGGGGGGTTGCGTCGAGGGCAGGAGGGCCTGGGATCCCTCCTGCCCGTAATGTAGTGCGGGGTGGGGTTAGGGGGTCGCCGTGGCCAGGAGGGTTTGGGCTCCCTCCTGGCCCGATATTGTTGGGGAGTCGGCGGTCCTTCGGGGTGAGGGTGCGAGTGGTCCTGCCGGGGGGGGGGGGATGTATCGGACGTCGGGGAGTCGGCCGGGCAAGAGGGCTTGGGCTCCCTCTTGCTCCGATCGTGGATGCGGGTGCGGGTGGGAGCGCGTGCGAACGGTCGTTCGGGGTGGGGGTGCGAGCGGTCCTGCTGGGGGGGTGAATCGGGCGTCGGGCGGGGTGGGAACTATGTTTAAAAACTTTTCTATACCGCGCTCAGGCATATAACGCGCGAGGGGTATGCGCGGTACGTAAAATCACGTATAACGCGCGCGTTATATCCGCGAAAATACGGTACTGGACTAGAGACCAAATCCCATGAAATCCACCATAACCCATTAATAAAAGTAAAATTTAAAGACTTGCTCTGCTGTTTTTTCATTATAAGTTATGATCTTTGCAGGTTGTACTAAACAATCAATATTGCTTAAAATTTCACATTCTCTCCAGGGGGTAGTGTTGAAGTTTTTCTAATGGAACATCAAAATGTTTTGCTGGGTTTGTGTATATATCATACATACATGCATTGTAAAATAAATAGCGGACGGTAGCTGTGGTTAAATTCTAGCCTCATAAAATCTCTCTTTCTCTTTCTCCTGTCATTTGGAAGCAAAAGAAACATTTCTTCTTTCTTGAGGTTTAATAAGGCCTCTCAAAGAGAATATATTTCCTCTTTGGCTCTCATAGGATCACACTGCTCTGATTTTGTCCCTGTCTCCATTAGCACAAAGCGGTACCGTTCAAAATGGCAAACTTAAGTTAATCTCCATAGACAAGTGCTAATAGATTTTAATACTGTTTTATTAGAATTTATGCAAATTGCACTACATCAAGATTCAGAATAAAATTGTAGCTATTACCGTCTTTGTCTTTTTTCTTTTTGTCTGTTGTCTTAAAAATAGTAGGGGAAGGCCATGTTGTAATT